>NC_079219.1:25612646-25900146 GCF_029633865.1 Lampris incognitus | reverse complement strand
TGGGCTTAAAGTACGGCTTGTACGTGCCATTCCTAAGGTGCATTGAGATGTCCAGAAAGTCAATTTGTTTGCTTTAGTAGTGATTGTTAGCCATAAAAATATATATATGTATATGTACACAGTGCATCCGGAAAGTATTCACACCCCTTCAGTTTCCGCACATTTTGTTATGTTACAGCCTTATTCCAAAATGGATTAAATTACTTTTTTTCTCATCAATCTACATACAATACCCCATAATGACAAAGCAAAAAAGGTTTTGTAGAAATTTTTGCAAATTTATTAAAAATAAAAAACTGAAATATTGCATGTACGTAAGTATTCACACCCTTTACTCAGTACTTGGTTGAGGCACCCTTGGCAGCGATTACAGCCTCAAGTCTTCTTGGGTATGAAGCTACAAGCTTGGCACACCTATATTTGGGGTATTTCTCCCATTCTTCTCTGCAGATCCTCTCGAGCTCTGTAAGGTTAGATGGGGAGTGTCGCTGCACAGCTATTTTCAGGTATTTCCAGAGATGTTCAATGGGGTTCAATTCTGGGCTCTGGCTGGGCCACTCAAGGACATTCACAGACTTGTCCCGAAGCCACTCCTTTGTTGTCTTGGCTGTGTGCTTAGGGTCGTTGTCGTGTTGAAAGGTAAACCTTCACCCCAGTCTGAGGTCCTGAGTGCTCTGGAGCAGGTTTTCATCAAGGATCTCTCTGTACTTTGCGCCATTCATCTTTCCCTCGATCCTGACTAGCCTCCCAGTTCCTGCCACTGAAGAACATCCCCACAGCATGATGCTGCCACCACCATGCTTCACTGTAGGGATGGTATTAGCAAGGTGATGAGAGGTGCCTGGTTTCCTCCAGACGTGACGTTTGGCATTCAGGCCAAAGCGTTCAATCTTGGTTTCATCGGACCAGAGAATCTTGTTTCTCATGGTTTGAGAGTCCTTTATGTGCTTTCTGGCAAACTCCAAGCGGGCTGTCATGTGCCTTTTACTGAGCAGAGGCTTCCGTCTGGCCACTCTACCATAAAGGCCTGATTGGTGGAGTACTGCAGAGATGGTTGTCCTTCTGGAAGGTTCTCCCATCTCCACAGAGGAACGCTGGAGCTCTGTCAGAGTGACCATCCGGTTCTTGGTCACCTCCCTGACCAAGGCCCTTCTCCCCCGATTGCTCAGTTTGGCTGGGCGGCCAGCTCTAGGAAGAGTCCTGGTGGATCCAAACTTCCATTTACGAATGATAGAGACCACTGTGCTCTTCAGGACCTTCAAAGCTGTAGAAATTTTTTGTACCCTTCCCCAGATCTGTGCTTCGATACAATCCTGTCTCAGAGGTCCACAGACAATTCCTTTGACTTCATGGCTTGGTTTCTGCTCTGACATGCACTGTCAACAGTGGGACCTTATATAGACAGGTGTGTGCCTTTCCAAATCATGTCCAATCAATTGAATTTACTACAGGTGGACTCCAATCAAGATGTAGAAACATCTCAAGGATGATCAGTGGAAACAGGATGAAGCTGAGCTCAATTTTGAGTGTCATAGCAAAGGGTGTGAATACTTATGTATATGCAATATTTCAATTTTTTATTTTTAATAAATTTGCAAAAATTTCTGCAAAACCTTTTTCACTTTGTCATTATGGGGTATTATGTGTAGATTGATGAGGAATTTAATCCATTTTGGAATAAGGCTGTAACATAACAAAATGTGGGGAAAGTGAAGGGGTGTGAATCGTTTCCGGATGCACTGTATATCCACAGTTTCTGGCAGCACCTGCTTTTTGCCCCCTGAACCCGATCATCTCCTCTTCTTGCCCTAGTGTGATGGAAAATGACTAAGCACCATTACAACTCTGACAGGGTTTAACACAACTCCTGTCCTTTACTGGCTACTGACTTTGCTTGCTGACCTGAAGGTTGTTAAACCTGCTGTGAAGCTGCCTCTCTTCTATTTCTCTTTTTAATGAAGCCACACGAACAGAATTACACCGTAAACCATTTCAGAAATCTTCCCATCACCTACTATCTCTCCTATGTTGATAGTAATGCAGGATTTTCCAGTTGATCTTAAGGCTGGCACAATTGTGAAGCATTTAATGCAACAAGCATGGTTGCCTGCTCAAGTGAAGTGGTTTGAACAAGCCTAAGTACTTCAATTACTGTGTCTTCTTCTCAGTCCAACAACAGGTCCCGCCAACACATCATATGTGAGTCGTCTGTCATTCAATCAATCTTGCTTTTTTTTCCCCCCTCTGTTTGCACCCTCTCTCTAGTTGGAGTTGCAGTCTTGCTGTGTGTTTTTGCCAAATGACAGCCTCCCCTCCCCGAGTACCATCATCTGTGGAGACATCCCCGGCACCGTCCGCAGTTGGTACCACAACCAGGCCTCCATGCCCGGCACTCTGGTGGTCTGCCTGCCCCAGATCAGTGTCCTGAGCGCTGGGCACAAGTATATGGAACCACTGCAGGAGCTCCCCTTCGTGGTCTCCAAGCCCATCTTGGAGGAGGGTACGTTTGTATATTGCACTAAAATCATTAATTGTATAAAATGATTCATGCAGAGATGCAAGGAACCTTAATATACTTGTCAGAGCCTGCCAACAGATCTAAGAGTGTTTTAAAAAGGATATCATGATACTGTGAAAACAATGCTGAAAAAAGTCAATATGTTTGGTTTAGGATACTCATGGTTTTAAAAAAATAGTAGTGGTTATAGCTTGCCGTCTTCTGAAGTTTTAGAATAAAATAAATGTTTTTGCTGAAATAGCAACAGGCCATATCATTTAAATTCATTATTATGATGACCTTTTACAAACTGAGAAAACCCTTGACCCAAAACTCCTCATTTACCGTGACACTTCTAAGTAGGAGGATTTGCACATGTGGCCTACACACCTGGCAGAGTTGACATAACCAACACTTACACTGTCATGCAGTGTTTTCCCTTCAGAAGAAGAAAGAGGGGGCGCCCTCATATTTCCTTTCAACTCTCCAATGACATCAGCACTGGGCATGCAGAATTCAGGAACAGCGGAGAGAAAGAAAAATGACAGCAAAAACAGTGACGTCAGCAGCCTTGTCAGTGTTGCCGTTAAAATTAACAACCCGTGCTTTTAGTAATTCATTCCTCGCCTTTGAAAAGCTCTTCATCTCTCATGTTTAATGCACTAGACCAAAGCATGTTGCTCTTCATGGCCCTCTGCTTGTGAACTGGATCCTCTCTCTCTCTCTCTCTCTCTCTCTCTCTCTCTCTCTCTCTCTCTCTCGGGCGCATACCAGGGTGGGCAACTCTAAATCAAGAGCTCCCAGTCAAGCAGCTTGTCTTAGACACACTGATCTGGGATAGACCCTGGTTTTACAGTCTCTTTTGATGGGGTCCCCTGCCTACTTACTGGTTGTAGAGGCTCATTTGAGGGATAGGCTACCACTCCTTAGAGCCCCTTTCATGTTTTCCATAAAGCAGTCTAACCCCATGTAATTGGCTTTGATTTTAAAGGTTTTAACCTCAGTTTGGAAGGAATGAATGAGTTGACATAGTGCTTCTGATGATAAGCATTTTATGTATACATAATAGGGCTGTTGATAGATTAAAAAAAAATAACTAATTAGTCACACAATTTGCTGATTCATTGCGATTCATTGCTTTTTTTCTTCTTAAGACTGGAGCTTGTAATAATGGATATTTAAATTTAAAATAATGGCATTAATGTAGAATTGACACAAAGGATGTATATTTAAATTCAAATACTATTGTTTAATAGCATCGTTTTTATTTTTTTTAACCCCCCCCCCCTTTTCTCCCCAATTGTATCTGACCAATCACCCAACCCTTCCAAGCCGTCCCGGTTGCTGTTCTACCCCCTCTGCCGATCCGGGGAGGGTTGCAGACTACCACATGCCTCCTCCGATACATGTGGAGTCGCCAGCCGCTTCTTCACCTGACAGTGAGGAATTTCGCCAGGGGGACATAGCACACGGGAGGATCACGCTATTCCCCCCAGTTCCCCCTCCCCCCTGAACAGGCGCCCTGACCACCCAGAGGAGGCGCTAGTGCAGTGACCAGGACAATTGTGTCTATAGAGATGCTCGACCAAGCCGGAGGTAACACGGGGCTTCGAACCAATGATCTCTGTAGGCAACGGAATAGACCGCTACGCTACCTGGACCCCTGAAGTACAGATTTCCAATAAAACCATCAAGGCCATCAAATTGACGTCCGCTTGAAAGGCATATTTCTTATATGCACTGTCAGAAATAATAACAAAATCCAGGCCTGTATGTTAAAGTGCCAGTTGTATTTCAAAACCATCAAGGCCATTAAAATTAGATATCACCTTAGAAGACCATAATTTCTTGTATGCACCAATATAAATGATAATTACCAAAAACGTTTTCCATGCTCAAGTGCCAGTTGGATTTCAAGTGTCGTGAATTCACAACATTCATTACGTGTTCATCACAGAACCCCATATGCTCCCTAAAGGCACAGCATAGTAGAATATCTAATATTCTCCTTGAGGGGATGAGGACAGGAAACAAATAAAGCCTACTGCTTTGAGAAAGCGGAGACAAAGGTTAGGCACTGTAACAGTCCAGCGAAGACCAGAGTAGGGAAAAAGACAGCTCTTCAGGTACCAACAAGCAGGATGTAGAGCGCACATCTGAATCCCCTAATATGCTGGTGAAACAGCCTCACACAGCCACCACAGGAAGTAAACAAAATGCAGCTGCGTTAATTGCATTTATTTTTTTAACTTGGTAAACATTTCAAATTAATTGCAAAAATCAATGTTTATTTTGACAGCACCATATTATATATATATATATATATATATATATATATATATATATATATATATATATATATATATAAAATCCAGTGAGTCAAGTAAATTCTTTATGAGACATGACAAACCTATTTTGTGCCATAAGCAATCATCAGCTGTCAATAAAACTGCTTGAGGAAAGGACATACCATCTACTGCCTCGTCATGCACATCACATGCACAATGTCCAGTGGGGAAGGGAGAAGTGCAATCTAAAAAAATTTCAAAACACGTGATCGCTAACGTTCCAAGGGGGGGGGGGTTGGTATTTGTGTATTGGCATGATTTATTTATAATTACAAAATAGGTGCTTCGATTTTTGATCTATGTCTGCACCTGCTGGCCAATTCATTCCTGTTATTCAATGTGGACATTTCTGGTTTGCAAATGACAAAATACTTTTCAGTTAGACATAGATTGCATATTTTACTACTGGTTGAATATGCTTTGTTTTTTGAGAGGATTTTCTAGGTGGTTGAATAATTAATGTTTCTGTCTGCCAATGACCAAATACATATAACTGCTTAAAGATGTTACATTCTTTAAACGGTTGTTTCTAAAGCTACATGTGTGCATTAAACCTCCTTTTGAATGTTCCCTCTGTTAGAACGACGTATGTCTCTATTTTGCCGTTGTCATTTCTCGTCACCGTAGCTTAGTAGTTAACTCCCTTCATCTGACATTTTCCCTCGAGGGAGCATGAGCCGTTCACACGGCAGTTGCAGTTGGGGGTGTCCGATTGTGATGAAGTTGTCATTGATTTATTCATGATTCTTGTGTTGTGGGATCATATTATTTGTTGAATGTTAGGCATGCAGCTGTAATTAATTTTATGGTGTTCTTATTGAATAGCTTCCTCAGTTGGTGGTCCAGGGTAAAGCACTAATCCAAAAGTTCAAAAAAGTGTTTACCGATGTTTGTGGCCACGGTGTCACTGTAGGGTGGGTTGTACCAGGTGATGTTTCGTCTTCTGCTACGTTTGTTGATTTGTTGGCAGTCAGTATTTAATGGTGGGTTGTACTTCAGCTTAAAATTGTAGTCACTCTTTTGTAATGTATCTTGGTACGGGGGGTGCAGCTTCATTGAAGATGGACTCATTAAATGATAATTTTGAGTCTTCCATTAATGCTTTCTGGGATGTTCTTCAAGATGGAGGGTGGGTGATTGCTTTCTCTATGGGCCTACTGCAGCATGTATGTGCCGTTCCTGAGATGTCCAGAAAGTCAATTTGTTTTTGTTTTTGTTTGCTTCAATTGTAATTTTTAGCCCATTATTTGAGAATATTTTGCATATAGATTTCTTAATTTGCTTGACGTCTCTCGATGTTTTGCTACAAATTGCTACCCCATCATCCCTATAGAATCCAACATTGATGTCTAGGTCTTGTGAGATAACAAATATATTCCAATTGGTTCACATGTTTCCGCCCCGTCGAAGCTGCCCATGGTTACATCAAATTTGCTATTACCTTTTTTTTCTGCCATGGGTTTCCATTGTGGTACAAAAGTGATTCCTTCACCTGGTATATAATGTCTCTGTCTTGCCCGGATATCACTGTGTGTTTTGTGGCAAAATCAATGGCTTTGGATAGTAACTCTTTGCTTACGGAGGGGTAGAACTCGCAGATATCAAAACATATAAAATTGCAGTTCTTCTTGTCATCTATGTTCTTAAACCATTCTAATACTTGGTCCGTGTTTTCCCATTGGTTATAGGGACTTTTTTCAAGATTTGATCATTCACGTTTTTGATTATTTTTTTTACTTATCTTTCCGATTTCCAGTTTAGTGGGGTTGATCAGTCTGCATGTTGACTTGTTTAAAAAGTTGGGTTTGTGGTCCTTCAGGGTGATGAAGCCTTGGTTCCGGGCAGTGACATCAATGCGGTTGTCTAATTTTAGGTCCGAAGCGATTTTTTTTGGTCTTTCATCATTACTTCTCTTTCGGCGATCTCTGCGGCTCTCTTGTAAGATTTTGTGATGTTATTTTCTAGGAGGTTGCTGTATTGCTGAGGTTTTAATTTGTAAAAGTTAGTGGTTTTGTCGGCTGCAATTGCAGCCGACAAAACCACCAACCAACATCCCACAGCACAAGAATCATGAGCAAATCAATGACACCTTCATCACATCAGACTCCCCAACTGCAACTGCCATGTGAACGACTCATGCCCCCTCGAAAGAAAATGCCAGACGAGGGGAGTTATCTACCAAGCTACGGTGACGAGAAATGACAACGGCAAAATAGAAACATACGTCGTTCTAACAGAGGGAACATTCAAAAAGAGGTTTAACGCACACGTGTAGCTTTAGAAACAACGGTTTAAAGAATGTAACATCTTTAAGTCGTTATATTTGGTCATTGGCAGACAGAAACATTAATTATTCAACCACCTGGAAAATCCTCTCAAACAACAAAGCATAGTCAACCAGCAGTAAAATGTGAAATCTATGTCTAACTGAAAAATATTTTATCATTTGCAAACCAGAAATGTCCACATTGACTAACAGGAATGAACTGGCCAGCAGTTGCAGACATAGATATAAGCACCTATTTTGTAATGATAAATAAATCATGACAAAAGACAAATACCCCCCCATTGGACCGTTAGCAATCACATTTTTGAATTTATGAATGTCTCACCTCTCCCTTCCCCATTGGATGTTGTGCACGTGATATGCATGACAAGGCAGTAAATGATATGTTCTTACCTGAGTAGCTTTATTGACAGCTGCTGATTGCTTATGGCATAAAACAGGCTTGTACTGTCCCATAAAGAATTTACTTGACTCACTGGATCATTTTGCTCCTTATTTGTTGAGCACTTTCCCTATATATATATATATATGTATATAGATCGGTTTTTTCCCCTAAACGGTCAATGGTGTTGATAGAAGTACTCGACTAATGAGGAGCGGACTATCAATACAGATGCAGGGAAAAAAAATGTCCTGCATCTGTATTGATATATATATAGTGTTTTTTTTCCAGAAACAGTCAATGTTGTTGATCAGAGTGCTCAACTAATGAGGAGCAGCTGATGAGTGTGCGACGCACGAAACAAGCTTGTACTACTATGTATTAATTTTTTTTCCTACATCTCTCTCTCTCTCTCTCTCTCTCTCTCTCTCTCTCGCTCTCTCTCTCTATACATATATATACACACACACACACACACACACACATATATATATATATATATATATACACCAACACAGATACAGGAAAAAAAGTTTTAATATATTGCAGTACATGTGTTGATATTCCGCTCCTCATTAGTTGAGCACTTATAACACCATTGACGTTTTCGGGGAAAAAAACGATATATATATTTTTACGTGTGTGTGTGTGTGTGTGTATATATATGTATATGTGTGTGTCACATTTTCCACCCAGTGTTTTAACCCTCTCTGTTCCGTCTCTCTCTCTCTCCCTCTCTCTCTGACTTCATTCACAAAGCATTGCTTTCCTCCTGTTTTACTCTTTTCCCCCATCTCTGCCCCTTCTGTTTCTTTTTTTTATGTTTCTAACTTCTTCTTGGCTCCACTTCCCCCTGTAATTTTTCCCCTCTTCTTCCTCATCTTGTTGTCTCCCTCATTCTCCACTCTCACCCTGTCTCCCATCTGATGCCTTGAGAACTGCTGCCTCTCTCATTCACTCCCTCTGCTGTCTCCTCCACCAGGCGATGCATTCCCTTGGACGGTGAGCCTGAGTCAGTTCAGTGTTTACACACTGCTGGGCCAGCAGCGCAGCCTGAGCCTCCTGGAACCAATGGGCTGCACCTCCACACTGGCCGTCACCTCCCACAAGCCGCAGGCCCCTGTGGCGGGGGGCCCTGAGGGACGCCCCTCTTTTGTGGTGTGTCTGCATGTTGACCTGCAGCCTGTTCAAGTCAAGTGCTCCAACCCACAGGTTAGCATGCACAGCTGGTTTAATAGTTGCATTCACTCAACCCACTAAAGCACTCCATAACTACATTTAAGAATGCATTGAAGACTTAATTGATATTCATTCAAAATTCCAAGTTTAATTTGAAATTGCATCTTTGTATATTTCATGAAATAATATATTTCAAGAAATTAGTATTATTATTATTATTGTTATTATTAATATATTCACACATTTGCCCCCCCCCAAAAAAAATTAATTGCCCTTACATTAAATTTCAATTTATGTTGTATAGGTTTTATTGGACTGTGAACTTTCCATCAGCATGTTGTAATGTTTTGGGGGACAGATAATATAACCTAGCCAGAGGATCCCAAACAAAAACAGTTTTAGGGGCGTCTGGGTAGTGTAGCAGTCTATTCCATTGCCTATCAACATGGGGACCGCCGGTTCAAATCCCCGTGTTACCACTGGCTTGGTCGGGCGTCTCTACAGACACAGTTGGCCATGTCTGCAGGTGGGAAGCCGAATGTGGATGTGTGTCCTGATTGCTGCAATAGTGCCTCCTCTGGTCGGTCAGGGCGCCTGTTCAGGGGGGAGGGGGAACTGGGGGGAATAGCGTGATCCTCCCACGTGATACATCTCCCTGGTGAAACCCCTTATTGTCAGGTGAAAAGAAGCGGCTGGCAAATCCACATGTGTCGGAGGAGGCATGTGGTAGTCTGCAGCCCTCCCCAGATCAGCAGAGGGGGTGGAGCAGCGACTGGGACAGCTCGGAAGAGTCGGATGATTGGACAGCTACAATCAGGGAGAAAAAGGGGAAAAACAAAACCAGTTTTAGACGGTCATGCCATCTTTTCACACTCGCCGTTTGTAGACTCGACTGTAATCTGTGAACTTGTGAACTCTCACAGGCCACTGCAGCCCATGACCTGCCTGCCCCTGCCTCTTGGTCTTCTGGTTGATAGATTCTCACCCAGATAAATAACCTGCCTCATCCCCTCGACTCTAATACAATTTGCATCAAAGTGGAGGGCTAAACACAGAGCTTATCTTGTTTGTTTGGGTCATAAGGTTTCAATGTTAAAAGTCTGTACAAACGCAGGAGGGAATTTCAAGACTCATCATCATCGTTTCAAGGGGCGTTGTTGTGTTGTAGCGAGAATGTGATGAATGTGGACAGATTGGAAACTGTTTCGGGGCACTGCGCTGTTTTTTAATGCACTGTTACAGTACCATAATGACATCTACATGTACCATTACACATGTTTTGTTTTTGCTCTATTGAATTAGCTGTATTGAATTAGATTCCTCTGTAAACACTTAATTGGGCAAACTTTCGAGTGGTCACGTTGTTAAATGTCTCTGACCACAGTGACGAGCCATGGTGATATTGAGTGGAATTGGTACCAGAATCAAATGAAAGGCCTTAATCTGCTCGTGGTGAATGCTTTCCCAGACATGAGGGGAGCTAACTGTTTATTGGGGGAAAGTTTCTCCTCTTTGTTCTTTGCTATCCTTCCATTCAGGCAGCCGTGCCTGGTAAAGCAAAGCGAGCGTATTGTCATATATATATGATGAGTCATTATTAGCTTTAGGGTCCAACAAAAGCTTCTCTTTTCTTCTCTTCCCCTCTCTGCTCAGTGCTCCTCTCATTTCCTTTCCTTTCTTCTCTACCATCCACCTCCTTGGCCATCATTTTCTTGCATGTGTTCACTCCTCTTCCTCTTTTCTCCTCTCCTGTCCTCTCTGGTAATTCCCAGCAGGCATTGGCATTATTAACTAAGGCCAATCGAAACTGTGAGGCACGTCTGTAAGAAGTGCTGCCAGAGAACACAGAACAAAAGGGACCTCACACCACCGACTTCTCCTTCTAATTAGCCAGGGCTGTTTGTGGGAATGTATGCCGGGATGTCAGTGAGTTGCACAGTTGCTGCACACAGTCGGTGCCACCAACACAGTGGGCATTTTGTCACATGTATGGTGGGGGGTCAGGAGAGATTGAGCCAGCGGAGCGGGCGGGGGTTGGTAAACACAGACATTGGAGAGTGGATTAAAATTAACAGTGAAAGTAAAGCAGGGGACGTAACGGAGTTATTTAGAGAGTAGGGGGAGATGAAAGGAAGCGATGTGTTCTGAGATACATGCCGGCACACAATCACACACACACACACACACACACACACACACACACACACACACACACACACACACACTCACAAATGCAGTAAAAGAGGGAACGAAGGGGACCACCAGCTTTGTGGTTCGTTTTCCAGCAGACGCTCGTTTCACCCTAACCCAGAACACCCAAGGTGAATTGTCAAATCACAGAGCAGAACACATACGTGTGCACACCCACCCACGTACACACACACACACACACATTGTGGCTTTAAAGACAGTTGAGTTAAAGCATAGCTGCAGAGTGCAGCAGTCCTTATTGCTGTGGTTTGAGAATTGCAGCCTATATTGGAAAATTAGGATTGTAAAAATGACTGGAGAAGGCCATTTGTTTCGTTTTTGTGATACATATTGGAATATAACAACTTCTACCTGAAACATCTGACTACATTGTAAACTCAATTATTGAATTTAAGTGGTTATAAACTAAATTTGATTTGAGAAGGGAACACATGCTCATGGATGAGGCCTTGTGTGCTGCCATTGTATTTATTGCTTCTAGTGTGTGTGTGTGTGTGTGCACGTGTGTGTGTGTGTGCGTGTGCATGTGTGTGTGCGTGCGCGTGTGATGGATGTGCTCTGTGTGAAGATAAGGTGAGCGGGACGAGGTCAACTGCTCTTTGGTATTATCAGGACCACCTTGAAAATGGCAGTCACACATATGTGTGCACTCTCTCTCTCTCGCTCTCTCTCTCGCTCTCTCTCCCTCACACACACACACACACACACACACGTACATGCACACAAACACAGTAGAAGCATGCATACACAAGGTCGTGTACATACTCAACAACATGCACAAACCGCACAAACTCAACAACATGTCAGTTCTGTGAAGTTTCTGTATAAATTGCTCTCAGAGATAGGCACGCAAGCGCCCGCCATCTGCACGTCTTTCATCCGTGTTTTTTTGTGAATGGCTGTGGAAGCCTCTGTTCATTCTCCAGTTGTTACTACTGCAGCCTCACAGCCCTCCTGATGTGTAGAGAACAGGTTCTCAGAGAATCCAGACCTCTAAACCATCTGCTCTGCAGTGTGTGTATGTGTGTGTGTGTACAACAACACATACACAAGTACCTGGGGGTGCACACATGTACATGCACACTGTCTGCAACAGTGCTGAAAGTCATTCCCGTCCTACTTGTGAGCCGAACAGCAATAGCTGACCTCCGCCTCCCACTGTCAGCTCCATTATCAAGCAGGATAACATGAGCAGAAAGATGTGGTGCGATGAGCCAAAGAAGAGAGGAAGGTTGATTGAGAGAGACTAGAGCAAGATATATGTGTTTTCATTCCTCCAGCACCTGCTGAAGCTAATCGGTTTAGCTTAGCTGTTCAGAACATCAGGCAACCTTACTCCAACCCTGTCATTTCTGTTTCAGAAACCCTGTTTCTGTTGTTTTGCTTTTGGAGCATGGTGAGCTCAGCTGCTGCGGGGAGCTTGGGAAGTGTGCCTTCCCGACGGCGTTGGAATGAGAACCAAGTGACAAGAGAACAAAAGAGGACATACAGCCAGTCTCTTTCTTTTTGCTCATTCCCCGATACACCCAATCTGGTCATCGCTTTCTCTCTCTTGCAGTCAACCCTTCTTAACCTCGCTTCTCCCCTCTTGCCCCGCTCTCTTCTTCTGCATGTGCTGCTGAATGTAGAGTAGGCCATGTTGTGCTCAGTTGAACTTCTAAGGCCCAGGCGCTCAGAGAGGAGCGTTTTGGGGCCGTGCCCGTCCCGCCTTTCAGTGTGTGTCAGCCGGGTATGGCAGGCAGCTGTTGGCCCTGTCCCTGGACGGCTGCTGGATTGGAGTTAGCAGCTCTTCCTGGACATGTTTGAAATGGCCCAGCTGTAATGTATTCTGCTGTTTCTCCTTTGATTTATTCTTATTTTTGGAAGATCTCCCTCTTATGTGTGTCTGTGTGTGCATGTGTGATGTGTGTATGTTTGTATATAAGAGAGAGCGAGGGAGCAAGAAAGTGAGATAGCGTTTGGAGTAGAGCAGTAATTTCTGTATGTGTGCACACGCATGCCTCTCTGCGCCTTATACTTTTTTGAGGAATCCTCTGTAGGGCTGAAGCGAATTGGTTTGGGAATATGAGGGAAGTTGGCCGGAAAAGAGAAGCATTTGAAATCCAGAAATTAGCTCACTGCAAAAGAGCGTTGCTTTTCTCTCTTTCTCCCTCACTCTCTCTACCCCCTCTCTTCTCTCAAAAACACTTGAGTTGGATGCATGAAAAGCAGAAAGCATCACATCACATCACATTCCCCCCACTTTCCCCTCGTGTTTTCCACTCTTGTTGTTGGCTTTGTTGACGTTTAGATCTAAGGCCTCTTTTCATGTGAACAGATGATAAATAGTAGAGAACACTTGACACTGAGCCTTCAGTTTTTCCTAGCCGTTGTGAGCTTTTCGAGGGGGGAATTGATGACACAACTTAACTTTCCTCTGTGGGTGTTTCTTTGGGAGTGTTGTTGTTACGGATAACAAATGCACACACTGGAGAACGGGGTAAGAGCACACCATGTCTCTCAAATAGTCCCCCATCACACAGAAAGCATTAACGCACACACGCAAATGCAGACATGACTGCAAGTTTGCACACTCACTTCTGTGACACAAGGGCCAGCCTGGCTTGCAGTAAGACTAAGAACGTGTTTAGTCGGAGGAAGAGAAAGAAAAAGTGGAAGGTCGAGTGCTCCGTTATTGCATCGTCTTTCCTCCTTTTCTCTCTGACTTCGGGTTTAGATTGGTTCTGTGTCACAGAGCTTGAAAAGCTGCCAGGTCAAATCTATGTAACGGTCTCAACAAGTCAGACCTGCAGCAGAACCCATGAAGACTCTCATATGCTGTATGGGTCAGTTGTGGGCAATAACACATTTAAATTTGGTTTCAAACATTAAAAAACGACTTATGCTGTCTTCATTTATCTTGTAAGGCAGTCACATGCTGTAATAAAGGACTACAAGTATGTTTCATGTACTGGAAATGTACACAGCTGTTTTGCTAAGGTCAAGTTAAGGCACCATGTTTTACTTCATATTCATGGTGTAGCTAAGTCTATAGAAACTGACAGATGGCTTCATATAGTATGTACCTCTGAATCATCTGTATTAGAATATACATTTTTGGGGCGTCCGGGTGGCATGGCGGTCTATTCCGTTGCTTACCAACACGGGGATCTTCGGTTCGAATCCCCGTGTTACCTCCGGCTTCATCGGGCATCCCTACAGGCACAATTGGCCGTGTCTGCAGGTGGGAAGCCAGATGTGGGTATGTCCTGGTTGCTGCACTAGCGCCTCCTCTGGTCAGTCGGGGTGCCTTTTCGGGGGGGGGGGCACGCACTAGTGAAACTCCTCACTGTGTCAGGTGAAAACAATCGGCTGGCAACTCCGCATGTATCAGAGGGGGCATGTGGTAGCCTACAGCCCTCCCCGGATAGGCAGAGGGGGTGGAGCAGCGACCAGGACGGCTCGAAGAGCGGGGTGATTGGCCAGGTACAACAGGGGAGAAAAAAAAAGGGGGGGAATCCACAAAAGAAAATGAAAATTCAACACTCTTGTGCCTCTGAGCACTGCCACTTTACAGTAACACGTTACTTAAAGGAATCTTCAGTCTTAGTCTACCAAAAAATCGTCTTAGTCTACCAAAAAATCTCTTTCTCAGATTTCTTTTTCCGTTTCTCTACCTCTCTTTCTCCTTTTCCAGGTGCAGCTCTTGTATGAGCTCTTCCTCAGCTGGAGCTCCACGTGGGCTCGTCTCCAGAAGCATGGCATCGTGCGTCAGACCTCTAGCATCCCAGAACCCCCTGCTGGCATGGCTCCCACCTCCCCGGTGCGCAGCAGTGCAGGCACCGCCCTCCAGGACACCAGTACCTGCAGCCCCTCTGCTGACTTTGGCTCTCCGACCGAGGTCAGAGACACTCACACAACTGTGACAAATAGGCTAAGATTTGTTTTCTTCAAGCCCACTCCATTTATTTATTCAGCCTTTTGTCTTGGTTTTCTTCTGCTAAAGGATATCTTATGTTACAGTGGCTTCTAAAGTTTAGCCAATATTTACAGTATATTTATACTGTATATTTACAGTATACAAATATACATGTAAATACAGTATATTTATTAGTTTCATTGGTGATATTGCTTCGTGTT
This sequence comes from Lampris incognitus, assembly GCF_029633865.1. Classification (NCBI taxonomy): domain Eukaryota; kingdom Metazoa; phylum Chordata; class Actinopteri; order Lampriformes; family Lampridae; genus Lampris; species Lampris incognitus. The sequence continues at coordinate 25,885,123 of NC_079219.1, read as the reverse complement.
GTGTTATGTTTGTTTTCCGAAAGAGACCGTTTTGAAAGCAGACCTTAACAATAAGCACAAGACAACGCCCCACCATACACAAGCTCTGTGAGGTGCTGTGAGTCATACAATAACACATGTTGTTTAAGCCTTTGTTGTATACATGGCCCTGCAGCTGATTTATGATTTTAAGAGCAAACATTGTTTTTTTGGAGAGTTGTGAGTGGCCATGTTAGTGCTAACACATGCCTCGTGTCTAAAAAGTTCTGCTTTGTTTGGGAGCGTTTTCATTGCTGGAAAAATCCAACAGGCTGTATTTTTTTCTTCTTACCCATAACAGATACTCCAGATAGACCGTGATCACCATTTGATTCGTGTAAGCTGGCGCTTGATTGAGTATAAACCTGCTTCTTAATTTGGAGAAAACAATAACCTGTATTTACATTTTTTGCTCAGATAAAATATCAAACCCGAGCAGGGGGGAAAAAAAACGCTGGCCTACTTGCAGGCGTGAGAAAGCCAATGGAAAAATTACAGATACCATTTTTCGGGAGGGAGACAACAAAAAGGCCAATGTTATTTTTCCTGCCTCCCGTGGGTGATGTTTATCCAAAACTGAGGCACCGTGGCAGGGCCTTTTTTTTCCTCATGTCTAGCCGGAACAGCAGCAAGCTGGAGGCCCGATGGGGATTAGGCCTCTTTGACATGCAGGTGTGTGTGTGTGAGTGTATGTGTGTGTGTGTGTGCGCGCGCCCGCGTGTGTGTTTGATGGTATAAATGGAGGTATAAATGGAAATGGTGGTGGATGAGCATGTTTATTTCTGTGAGGAAGTGACAGCTAGCTGGAGATCTAAGTCTTCTAATAACACAAGGGGCCCTGTCATCTACACAGCACCCTTACAGTCATTATGTTATCATACTTCCTATTCTGAGAGGCATCATACTTCCTATTCTGAGAGGCAACAAAAGAATTGTTTGTGTTTGTGTGGGTATTCTACAGATATGTTTACATGCATATTTGTACTGGTGTCAGATTTCTTGTGTGTGTGTGTGTGTGTGTGTGTGTGTGTGTGTGTGTGTGTGTGTGTTAGTGTGTGTGTGTGTGTGTGTGTGTGTTTGTGGTAGCCATCCAGTATGGCTTTGGAGGCCCCTGCCTTTATAACTGGGCCACAGAGTCCTGACAGCCCACTTGTCACTGTTTACCTAAGCACAAACACTACTAGAAGTGTTTAGTCCTCTGGGAGGCCGGGTGATTGAACAAGAATGCAGGAGCTGTTTTGGTAAGTCTCGGAGACCCTCATAGCCGCTCCACTCCCCTCCAACTTTTGCACTGCCCCCCCCCCCCAACAGCCATCTCCAGCCCCTGCTCTGTCCCAATAAGGTGGTAGGACCTACATGCAATTTGGCTGAGACTGCTCAAGGATATAAAGACTTGACAGTAAAGAAACACGACTCTCTTCCAGATGCCATTTAGGTGTTGTTCCCCTGGGGACATAAAAACAAGACTTAGATGGAAGTGACCAATCAATTCCCCCCACTTTTACCAGAAGAAGATCCACCACTGCCAGGAGAGGGCAACTTTTCACTCGACGGCTAGCAGAGATCACATGGCCTCGTCTCAATAGCTGGCTTCCAGTAGCCCAACAAGGCTGTGCAAAGTCAAGATAAAGATGCATGACCTCTTTGTGAGAGGATAAAATTCATTCAGAAAAATATTGCAAGAGCCAAAGTCAATGTGAATGCTTCGGTGTTTACTCCTGACTACTGCCTGACCGTATCTTGACTGAAACAGGATACACTGCTAAATTTGCAAGAAAGCTATTTCTCAAAAAATAAATAACACTAATGATTTGGTAGCCAAATGCAAACATCCGCATAGATTTGTAAGTAGATGGAAAGAGAAATGTCATTAGATATCATACTTTGCAGTTGTGTACATATATCAATTCAGCTATGTAAGCTACATAGTATCCAAGTACACCAAATCTGTTTATTGATTCATTTATTTTATTGTCTGATAATCTAGCCGAACAAGCCAAAAAAGACCATGAGCCGACTTCTGATACACCATTACTTAGTCTTGAAGCAAGAGAAGCTTCACCAAGTGAAATACTGGATTTTTTTTTCTTTACTAGTTTAATAAAAAAAATAATCTTTCATGGAAAAATGAGTGGAAAATTGAAAAATGTGCTTGTGAATACATTCGGGTTACACAAGAGAAACACAAATAAGCACTCATACACACACACACATGAACGTCTTTGTATCACTGCCATAAACAGAGCTACTGGTTACACCCTCCTCCACTACCTACCTCCATCACTCCATATCTTTCTTTCACCCTCTGTATGTCCCTCCCTACTGTTATCTATTCCTTTCCTTAATTTTCCTCATCCTATGTTATCTTCCTCTATCTCCATCTCCATCCATCCCTACCACCTTCCTATTCTCCCACCTGTCCGAAACTCATTCTCTGACTCCTCTCTCTTTCTCTCTCTCTCCTTCTCGCTCTCTCCCCCCCTCCCTCCCTCCTTGACATGTCCCAGCCTGCCATCCTCTCCCAGTGTTTGAGTCTCTCTGATGAGTGAAGACAAACTCTGCAGTGAAAATAAACTGGGTTCCTCAGGCCGTTTACAGCGCCCAGGCCCAGGAATTAAATTGTATACTTTACAGCTTGGCTTGTGGAGGTGTGGGAAAGGAGCGGTGTGTTTGTACGTGTAGTTGTGTGTGTGTGTGTGTGTGTGTGTGTGTTTGCGTTTGTGTGTATGAGTGAAAGACTGTGCACACGCACACAATGGTGTGGTGTTTGAGGCCCCAAGTGGCAGCTCAGGAACGTGGCCCACCTTAAGCCAATACCATCTGTTGCTGAAAACTTCACTTGGTGGTTGGAGGATAAGGAAAACGAGAGCAGGAGATTGGATCATGAGCGGTTAGGGGAGTGAAAACTTTATTTTGAGTCTTTATAGTGTGCTCAGGTGCCTGGCGAGTTAAATCAAACACACATAAAATAGTTCAGGCTAGTTCCCTCAAATAGTTCAACTTCCAGCCACTTAAACATTTGAAACCATTCACAAATTAGTCAGATTCCTGAACCTGAGGTCTATGAAAGCCATTCAAAAACCATTTCATAATTTTAAAAATGCATGGTCATCCATCTGTGAAAAAATTATTTGTTTCTTCCCAGCCTTTGAGAAAATGTCCGTTTGGAGTTAAACGGTTTAAACAAACAGCTGTGGATGTGGCCGGGGTGCAGTGCAGGGTAGAGTTGAGTGTCCATTGCTGCAGTGTAACCACACTACAGTACACAGTGGTCTGAGCTTCCCCCACAGCCAGTGGCTGGCTGCTGGTTCTACACATGACATTAAACGCCCTAATCCTACTGACTAGCCAGGACTGTAAGCAAAACATAGTCTCAACCCCCCCTCCCCCTCTGCATGCACGCACACACACACACACACACACACACACACACACACACACACACACACACAGGCTGCTGTGTTGTGACTAAAGCTCAACAATAATTAGCTCAACAAATGGCAGTTGACACTATGATATCTGTCAATGAGACTGGCTAGGCTCCATTACTCCTGGGCTCATGTCACTGACTGCAACTCACTGCTGTCTCTCTCACGCACACCCACCCACTCACTCACACACACGCACACAGACTGCTGTGTTGTGACTCCAGCTCAACATAATTAGTCCCCAAATGGCAGTTGACACTAGGATATCTGTCAAGGAGACTGGCTAGGCAACACACACACACACACACACACACACACACACACACGTAGTGACTACGTAAGATACTTGATTAGCATGAAGTGCCAGCTGTTGAAATATATGACTTGAAATTTTGCACGAGATGATACATAAAATAATAACAATAATAATAATAGTAATAATAATAATAATAACTTTAAGTTTTAAGCGCCTTTCATGTGAAGAAAGAATAAAAAAAGAAAGTACTAAACAATTAAAAACAGAGGCCGGAATTCAAAACAGAGGCCATATCTGTGTTGCTATTAAAGTGACGCTTTATCTTGACAATAGCTCACTATACTGTACATTTTTGTGCCACAACTGTTGTATTTTAAATTATCTTACATTGCCTTGAACAAGTATTCAGCCTCACAACTGTTTTCACATTTTAGTATGACTGATTCTAAATTTATAATGTATTAAAGTAGGACAGACTTTTTCCATCTGATTTGCAAAACATTGTATATGATGTTGGATAGAGTCCAACATCTTTCCACAGGTTTTTATTTTTTATTTTGGTATTTTACTTTTTTATTAGACAGTGCAGTGAAGAGGTAGAGAGTAAATGAGGGAGCGAGAGAGGGGTATGACCTGAAACAATGGTCACTGGCTGGATCCAAACCAGCGACGTTGCAACCATGTAGCCAGGTGGTATGCAGTCTAACCATTCGGCTATGGAGGCGCCACATCTTTCCACAGTTAACTAATAATTTAATTCCATTGAGACTTAAAACATTGTAATACCCTTTGTAATTATAAGGCCAACTTTGCTCAGGTGCAATATATTACCTTATTAACTCATCCAATGTGTTGATGGTCACCACCTGTATAGGAAGCTGCTGGATCACCTTTTTTTCCATTAATGCTTGAAATACCCCTTCTCTTTGTGAGATCCAACAGTATGGGTAGAGATTTTCCACAAAAGCAACCAAAATGAAGACAAAAGAGTATTCAGAACAAGTCAGGGATATAATTATGAAGACGCACGGATCTGAAGGGTACTAGACCATCTCAGAGGCATTGAACATACCTGAAAGCTCAGTGCGGTCCATGATACAGAAATGGAAAAATATGAAACTATAGCCACACTGCCTAGGTCAGGCCAAACCTCCAAACTTGGTTGCTGAACAATAATGTCACTTATTAGAGAGGCCAACCATCCCTCTGAGTTGCAGAAGTTATTGGCTGCGCATAAAGATGATGTTGAGGACTCAACAGTTTCCAATGCGTTGCACAAAAAGGGCTTTTATAAAAGTCTACCTGTAAAGAATTTGCAAAACATCACTAGGAAGTAATGCAAAGATGTGGCAGAAAGTCTTGTGATGTAATGAGAATAAAGTACAAGATTTTGGCTTGAACACTGAGCAGTACGTATGTGTGGCTTAAATCCATCCATCCATCCATTATCCAAGCCGCTTATCCCAGTCGGGGTCACGGGGATGCTGGAGCCTATCCCAGCAGTCATTGGGTTGCAGGTGGGTAGACACCCTGGACAGGCCACCAGCCCATCATAGGGCCGACACATTCACACCTAGGGACAATTTAGTACTGTCAATTCACTTGACCTACATGTCTTTGGACTGTGGGAGGAAACCGGAGCACCCGGAGCAAACCCACACAGCCACGGGTAGAACATGCAAACTCCACACAGAGGATGACCCACTGCATGGCTTAAATCCAACACTGCACATTAGCCAAGTAACACCATGGCCACAGCAAAGTTTGGTGGTGGTACCGTTGTGTTACGGGGATGCTTTTCAGCAGCCGACACTAGTAATCTGGTCAGGAATGATGAGAATATGAATGATGCACATTACAGAGAGATCGTGGATAAGAAGCTGCTCCCCTCTGCCATAAAACCTAAACTGGAGAGGGCATTTGTATGTCAGCAGGACACTGACCCAAAGCACACTGGCAGAGCAACACTGGAGGGGCTTAAAATGAGGAAAATTGATGTCCTTGAGTGGCCCAGTTGGAGTCCTGACCTCAACCCCATCAAATATCTGTGGCAAGACCTTGAAATAACTGCCTATCGCTGCTCCCCAGCTAGCAGACAAATAGCACAGCATGAGCAATTTTGTAAGAAGTAATGAGCAAATGTTTCTCCATCACATTGTGCAAAAATCAATAAGGACATCCAAAAAGACTAAAGGCTGTAATAGCCATGAGAGGGTTTCAACCAAGTTCTGAACAAAGGGGATGAATATGTATTGTTGACAGTTCAGTTTTTGAATTTTGATTTTTTTAACAGTTCATTAATATTTTTTATTGGCTGCACTGTAAAAAAAAAAATCACAGCTTAGCGGTCTATTCTGTTGCCTACCAACACAGAGCTCACCAGTTTGAATCCCCGTGCTACCTCCGGCTTGGTCACGCGTCCCTACAGACACAACTGGCCATGTCTGCGGGTGGGAAACCAGATGTGGGTATGTGTCCTGTTTGCTGCATTAGCGCCTCCTCTGGTTGGCCGGGGCGCCTGTTCAGGGGGGAGGGGAAACTGAGGGGAATAGCGTGATCCTCCCACACACTACATCCCCCTGGCAAAACTCCTGACTGTCAGGTGAAAAGAAGCAGCTGACGACTCCACATATATCAGAGGAGACATATGGTCGTCTGCAGCCCTCCCCGGATCGGCAGAGGGGGTGGAGCAGTGACCAGGATGGCTCGGAAAATAGGGTAATTGGCCAAGTACAATTGGCGAGAAAAAGGGGGGAAAAAATCAAAAATATAAATTCAGCCTGATCAAAAGCCCAGATTGCGACAATCATCTATGTAGGGGGAAAAAAGTGTTGGGCTTCTAATTCTTTTTCAAGAGGAAGAAAGCCTTTATTGTCTGTGTATAGAATACAATGAAATTAAGAGCACTGCTCCTGGTCAGTGCATCAAAGACACAGGGAAGCAAAACAAAATAAAACAAAAATAACTACAATATCCAAACAACCACAGCCAACAACAGAGGTTCTAAAATAATTAAAAAGATAAATACATTTTGTACTTGAATAAATGTACTTATTACACTATGGCAGCCTGTCCAGGGTGTCTCCCCGCCTGCTGGCCAATGACTGCTGGGATAGGCTCCAGCATCCCTGTGACCCTGAGAGCAGGATAAGCGGTTAGGATAATGGATGGGTGGTCCAATAAATATATTAACTGGAATTAATATATTTATTGGACTGGTATGAATTTAATTGCCCTAGTATGAATGAATGGTTTGCCCCAGAAAGACAGTCAACATATTGCACATGAGGGGTCATTCAGTACTTGTTGGAGTTCGGTGTACTTATGGCCCAGGGAAAGAAACTGTTTTTAAAACCGGTGAGCCGTATTTTGATGGCCCTGTAGCGCCTGCCAGAGGGCATCAGGTCAAACAGGTGTTGTCCAGGATGAGAAAAGTCTTAAAATCTTCTTGGCTCTGCTGAGGCAGCGGGAGTTGGAAATGTCTTCCAGGGAGGGCAGAGGGCAGCCAGTGATTTTCTGTGCGGTGTTGATGACCTTCTGAAGAGCTCTCCTGTCTGCTACTGAGCAACCGGTGTACCAGGCTGAGATACAATTCGCCAGTTCATTCTCGGCAGAAGAGCAGTAGAAGGCTGCCAGCAGCTTTTCTTCCCGCCTATTTTTCCTGAGCATCCTCAGGAAGTGTAATCACTGCTGTGTCTTTTTAACAACCGCTGTGGTGTTAGCTGACCAGGAGAGGTCTTCAGAGATTTGAGTTCCCAGGAATTTGAAGGTTGGAACCTTTTCCACACAATCCCCCTTTATGTAGAGTGAGACAGGGTCTGCTCTGTGCTTCCTGAAGTAAATGATGAATTCTTTTGTTTTTGTTGGTGTTCAGTGTCAGGTTGTTTGCTGAATGCCACCCTGTCAATTTCTGGACTTCCTCTCTGTAGGCCACCTTGACTCCTCCTGTGATAAGTCCGACCACAGTGGTGTTGTCCACGAATTTAATGATGGTGTTAGTAGGATGGGTTGGAATGCAGTCATAGGTGTATAGAACATAGAGTAATGGACTCAGCACACTGCCTTGTGGAGAGCCAGTGCTTTTTTTTCCTCTTTTATTCTATAGAAAAAACATTCAAAATACAACACACTATACAGAATCAAAGAGGACAAGAGCCAGTGCTAAGCATGAGGGTGGAGGAGAGGTGGGGACCAAGTTTAACAGTTTGTGGGCAGTTAGTGAGGAAGTCCTTTATCCTTGTGCAAGTGGGAAGGGGAAGGTTTAAGACAGTTTATCTGGAGGGATTGTGTTGAATGCTGAGCATTCAGCACGGTGGTCCTGTGTTCAGCAATAAGGTCCTGTGTTCGGTCCCCAGGCCGTCCCACGTCCTTTCTTTGTGGAGTTTGCATGTTCTCCCCGTGTCTGCATGGGTTTCCTCCGGGTGCTTCGGTTTCCTACCCCCATCAAAAAGACATGCATGTTTAATACTCCTGTCTGTGCCCCTGAGCAAGGCAAAGGAAAGAAGAACTGGAGTTGGTCCCCGGGTGCTGCAGCTGCCCACTGCTCCTATACAGTAGGGTGGTTTAAATGCAGAAAACAAATTCGTTGTAACTGAACAACTTTACAGTGACAAAATAAAGTGGCTTTCAGCTATAGGCTATGAAAAGCATCCTTACATAGTTCCCCTGGTGTTCCAAGTGACTCAGCGTGATGTGAAGAGCTGTGGTTATAGCATCGTCAGTAGACCTATTTGCTCTGTAAGCTAACTGATGTGGGTCAAAGGAGGGAGGAAGGCTGACTTTGATGTGCTGTGAGACCAGTCTCTCAAAACACTTCATGACTACTGATGTGAGTGTGATCGGTCTAAAGTCATTTAGTTTGTTGATGGCTGGCTTTTTGGGGACAGAGATGCTGATGGCTGACAGGTTGGCGTGATGGCTTGTGTTAGGGAACGATTAAAAATCGTAGTGACGACCCCTGAGAACTGGTCAGCACATGCTTTAAGTACCTTCCTGGAAACTCCGTCGGGACCAGCAGCCTTCCTCGGGTTCACCGACCTGAGCGCACGTCTCACTTCATGTTCCTGCAGAGTGAGTGTGTGAGTGCCAGAGGTACTGTGTCGAGGTAGTGAATTTCTGTTTGGCCTTTTAACCTCGAAGCGGGCAAAGAAATGGTTTAGTTCCTCTCCCAGTGAGGCATCAATATTGACAGTCACGGGGTTACATTGTCAAGACACTGTATATTATCTTATCTAAAATACCAGCATCCATACACGCACACAAATTGCAGAGATCATTCAGTCTTTTCTTCAGCTTTGAACTGTACACCAGATTGTGTTCATACCTACAGTGTTTATTGTCATGATTAGATATGCCCAGATACAGTACAGTGTTTATCTGATACAGCAGTGAAGTGTAGTGCACTGAAGATTCAGCCTCATTTCTAGCACATGCTTCTCATCAGTCTCCAGAAGAGTCCCACATAATGCGGAATCCATTCATGAATCGACATAATCCTTAATTTATTTATATCAACGTCATCTGTCGTTATTGAGATCTGCTGTCAGCCACCCTCATATTCACAATTGAATTAAATTTGCAAATTAGCATCCCCTCTTCCTCCTCCTCTCCCTGCCCTGGTGGTGGAAGGGGGAGGGGGGCATACTTTCCTCATCTGGTTCCTCTTTAAGTCACCGTAATCAGCCCAGCAGCCGTGGGGTTTCTAATTAAGATGGTTGATAACCTCCTTCACCAACCACAGCCAGGCTTAATAACCATGACACTGTGGAAGCTGTGGAAAAAGTGAAACCCAACAACGGCCAAGCTGCAAATTGCCACATTGTTTGTTTGCAGGCTCCCCGCTCTCCAAGTCAGTCACAAAGATGCATGTGTGGAGAACAGATCCTCCAGAGAGAGGAGGAGGAAGAAAGCGAGAGCGGGAGAGACATAAAAAATGTCCCCAATGTAGTCATCCTCTGTGCCTTGCCAAACCCATAGTAATGAGTGGAAGCTCACAGAAGGCAGCCTCTGCCGCATCCTGCTCTCCCCATCCTTTCTCCACCTCCTCCTCTCTTCCGTTCCCTATCTCTCCCAGGCGGGGAGATGTGTGTGTGTGTCCTGGCTTGTGTGAGTGAAAGCAGGCCATGTGGGTGCTGATGGCTTAGCTTGGGGTTTCCACCAGCGATCTTTCCCCACAATGGTGCTTTTCCTCAGCTCTGAGATGGGTTTCACTCACTAGACACTGATGTCACCCACATAGCAAAAGGCCCCAAGGCACACTGATGCTTTGTTATGGCTACACAGGCAAGGTCACATATTCACACATATGCAGACACACACACATGCACGCACATGCACACACACACGCAGGCACTGTATACTCACTGACAAGTTGGGGACATGCAAACACACTGTCACATGCAAGCAACCATGCTTATGCATGCTTATGCACCCAAAACAAAGTGGCAATTTGTTGCACAATGTTTTTTTTTCTTTCTTTCTTTCTTTTCTTTTTTTTTTTGTCCCATCATTAATTATTTCACATTTGACCTGTTTGACTGTGTGGTTTCACAGGGCTGACAAACACCATACTGCTATCAACTCCCATTAGATGTTCTGTAAGATGCTTGATGTTGATAGACACTGACACAAAAAGCACAATATACAACCCTTCCATCCTTTCAACCTTCCTCTTCATATTTTACAAATCTCTCTAAATATCAATAAATCTTATGTCGGAGAATCTAAGGTCAAATAGACGGACGCTAACTTGTGCCTTAAAGCTTTTTTGCCAGCCACAGTTACATCCAAGTCCACGTCCAAGTTGAATTTGGCCAGATCTGTCTTATAAAAAAGGAAGTAAAATAATGTTACCGAGACTATAAGGCTGAATAAAGGTGATTCAGATTATAGGACGTTACTTTAACATTTTTTTCTTAAACATGTGGTTTTGGTTTTTTTTTCGGACTTCCCTCCTTTTTCTGCCCAGTTGTATCCGACCAATTACTCCACTCTTCTGAGCTATCTCGTTCGCTGCTCCACCTCCTCTGCCAATCCAGGGAGGGCTACAGACTACCACATGCCTCCTCTGATACATGCGGAGGCACCAGCCGCTTCTTTTCACCTGACAGTGAGGAGTTTTGCCAGGGGGGCGTAGTGCGTGGGAGGCCACCCCCCCGACAGGCGCCCCGACCAACCAGAGGAGGCACTAATGCAGCGACCAGGACACACACCCACATTCAGCTTCCCACCTGCAGACACGGCCAATTGTGTCTGTAGAGACACCCGACCAAGCCGGAGGTAACACGGGGATTCAAACTGGCAGTCCCTGTGTTGGTAGACAATGGAATAGACCGCCATGCCACCCAGACACCTAAACATGTGTTTTAACCAATCCTCTCATGTCTAATGTCCCTTCTTAAGGTGATTCCACTAAGATGATGTTGGGATTTCTGTTTTAGGCTTTCTCTGTCGGCTTATCTCCGGAGTCCTTTCTTTCCTCCCTTCTTGGCGGTCTAAATCCAGTCCATAGCAGACCCATGCTTACCCACGCTGTACTGTACTGCTTGCCTCTCCTCAGGGTGACTCGGTGCCAGCGGGGGACGACAGTCCATTCTCGGACACAGTGACTCTGGAGCAGAAGATCAGTAACATCGGGGGCACCAGTGGGAAAGTCAGCCTCTGGATGCAGTGGATGTTACCCAAGGTCACGGTGAAACTGTTTGCCCCTGACCCTGCTGCCAAAAAGACAGGTACTTGATACTTTTAATAAGAACAGAATGCTCTTGACAATGTATGCACTGAGCTCAATGCTAGAAACACCATTTCTTCTTCAAAAAAAAGTACTTAATCAAAATGACTACTTTTAAAAAACCAACAGCGTTTATAGCAAAAGAATTAGATTCACATTAAAGCTATGCCTAATTTTGCAATAGGTTCTCTCTTTAATTGCTCTCCATCAAAGAGATCAGGAAGCGATCCAGAGGTTTTACATTCTTCCTTAATAGTTCATCAAAGGGCCCCATCTAAACCTTGAAACCTCACCAACACTGAAAGGGATCGAACTTCTGCCTCTTTTCTCCATGGAGCACTGCACTAGTGAAAGAAAGGCAGCAGGAGAGAGAGAGGAAGGGATGGAGAAAAGCAGTGAGGTGGGGGGAAAGACAAATAAATAAGTGGGTGATGAATCCCAAGCGAGCCGCCTTCTCCCCCATCAGATTTACTGGGGCGATGAAAAGCTAGATTTACCTTTAATTGGTGGCTGTAATATTTAGCATCTGCCAACCAGATCGCCCAGCTTAAGGTCTTTAATCGTGGAAATGGAACATTTGGTAGGACCTCACAGAGATGGTTTGACTTAGAAACATCCTAAATAGGAATTATGTTGGATTTGGACATAATATTTGCCATCTGAGCTGCGAGGTGAATGTACCACCGGATTCACTGCATGCAGCACATTAAGCATGATAATGAAAACAATCAAGCAGATAGGATATCAAAGGAGCGGTTAGTATGAAAGATATTAGATGTGTAATATCACAAACACATTCTTAGAGATAAGTAAACTGCAGATATGGCTGCAATCTGCGATGATGTAACTGTTTTCTTTCCAGTGGAAAAGATATCCAATGCTTCCCTCTCACACAGAGATGGAAAAGCAACCCTTCCAAAAGGTATTGCTTCCAGGGTACTTGCTATTATGCATTAAAGGGCTCAAGATAGAAATGTGAGGTCTGCTGAAGGCATAAACCAGTGGTACACTTTTTCTCATTTCAGATAAACCTTTTTTTTAAAACCGAGAGACTAAGGATTTCCAATGTTCCTTCGGCATGGGTTAGGCAAACTCATACATCAATATCAACACTATGTTTGGAGACGATGAGTTTTGCTGAACCTCAAACAACTTGGAGTGTACTTTCCATGCTGTATCCACAATAAAGCTGACAAACCTGGTGTTTCAATATTAATATGACACTAAGGAACTCTATATTTCTCAGAGTAGCCGCAAGGCAACAGCACAACAACCACAGCTACACAATCATGAAGTCCGTTTTCCAAGCAAGGCTATGACTGTGGGGCTTTGTCAGTGGAAACAATGATAGGCTAGCAGCAGCTTAGCTCGAAGGCTGCAATACAAAGTTAATCAGTCTTGCAATGGGGCTTACTCACTCTGCCTGCCTTGGGCTAACAGCTTTGTTTGCACTGAGCACTCTCATACAAACAGAGGAGACACACATACACGCACTTACGCAAGCTCATCAAGACAGGTTCGAGGGTTCCGGGCCCAAGCGGATAGCTTATCCGTTAAACGGGAAGCTTACCTTTTTCACCAAGCGTTTTAGTACACCCCCTCAGCACTTGGCAAGCAGGAAATCTAACTGAAATTGCTGGACAAGTCTAGTACAGGTAGTGGAAATTTCTCGTGTGTGTGTGTGTGTGTGTGTGTGTGTGTGTGTGTGTGTGTGTGTGTGTGTGTGTGTGTGTGTGTTAGTGCGTTTATACAATGGTAGACCTTTGGCTCATCATGCTGCATAAAGAAGCCCAGTCTTAGGGCCAACTGCAAAACCAGGACATGGTTAGTAAGTATCAGATGCTTACACACACATTCACACACACACACACACACACACACACACACACACACACACACACACACATTAAAACACCTCCACAATTTCATGTATATGCAGATGGGCATATGAAATGTTCCACTACCAGTAAGTGGCTTGTAGTCCAACAACTTCAGCTAGATTGTCTTACTGCCAAGTGCTTGGGTGGCCATACTAAAACAGAGACATGGAGATACTCCCTGCAATTGCTGTTAAGAAACCAGGGGTTGACAGACATTCATCTGTCTGAAGGGAATCAGAAACTGTCTTCTTTTTTTTCATTTTAGAAACTGTCTTTTTAATTAATCAAGTCTGTTCGTACATACATGGGATTTTAAAGAGTATACCCATGCATTCACTCACACATAAGTGTTCACACTTGAAGAAACTGATGTCATTCACTGACCTAACATGCCGTGTTAATGTGAGTTTCATTCTGGATTGAACATCACACCTTTTTGCATCATGCATTTGTCAGAGATCAGTGTGATCGGGGAGCTGGAGGATTTGAGTGCCTCGGTCGATGTCCAGGATGTCTACACAAAGATCAAATGTAAAGTGGGAAGCTTCAACATAGACCACTACAAGTGCAGGTACTGTTTATTGAGTTCGTACACACACACACACACACACACAAACATACACTGCCATACTCCCTTCTCTCTCTCTCACTCTGTCTCTCTGTCTCTGTCTCTCTGTCTCTGTCTCTGTCTCTCTGTCTCTGTCTCTCTCTCTCTCTCTCTCTCTCTCTCTCTCTCTCTCTCTCTCTCTCTCTCTCTCTCTCTCTCTCTCTCTCTCTCTCTCTCTCTCTCTCTCTCTCTCTCTCTCTCTCTCTCTCTCTCTCTCTCTTTCACACTCACTCACACACACCACCATTACCACTAACACTCTGTCTGTCCCCACTTTTGCCCTTCCGGGTGTTTTCTCGGATTATCGCCTCAGCGTCATCATGTCCCGGCCAGCTGCTGTGGTGGTGACCGCAGACCCTATGACACACGGACAGACAGACAGATGGGCAGGCAAACAAAAACAGGGATGGAGGACTGAATGACCTCTGATTCACAGATCGGCAGAATTCAGTTGGTCCGTCAGTCACGGTCTCAGAAACATAGATGTATTGTTGGGTGGGAGGGAAAATCGCTGGACCTGGTCCCATCCTGAGCATATGCTAATCTCTCCTTTATGCAAATTCCAAGTCAAAACGCAGTCATTTACTGTAGATGTGGACTCCGAAGTTATGGAAGCATATAGTGTGGTGACAGCAAAGGGGTTTGATGGATTTTCCCTGCCTTACAAACACATTCTTCCTATTAATTTAGACAATGGCCCTATTTCCAGTGTTTAAAGCGTATTATTTTCCTTATTTTTCTGTTTTCATTGTCCTGATCACATACCTCCATGGTGGAATCAGCAGCTCCTAGTGCACAGTTGGTGTGTGCCCTGGGGCTTGTTCTGTTGGGAAGAGACCGCTTAGCAAGAGGCAATTCTCCCTGTCTCTGTCTGAGGAGATAATGCACACAAGTGTTGCAGCTAACAGGCTGAGATTTGTTTTGTGTGTGTGTATGTGTGTGTGTGTGTGTGTGTGTGTATGTGTGAGATTACATGCATGCGTGCAGGCATGTGCACACGCATCTGCATGCCTGCTGAGGTGCATTCCTGTGTAAGTCCTTCATTTCAGAGGATGAAATAAGACCAGATCATGTCAGAACATTAGAAAAAAAGAAGTTGACCCGGCTGGGGCCTCGGCCCATATTGGACCCTGTTATCAGAAGTCAACGCTTTCACGCTGATATGATAATAGATATTCTTTCTGATGGGCCAAATTTTCAAACCCAAGCCAGGTTCTGCACATGTCAGATCAGGTCAGGCAGAGAGTGAGGCGATCAGCTTGGCTTTGGACCTGACTGTCTAACAAGAGTGTAGCAGACCTCCCTGTTCCTTTAAGTAGTTAATGGATTTATGGTTTTTTTGGAGCACATGTGCGACATGTGCTGTATACTCCAAGCCAGGATGGTGTCAGTGTTGAGGAGGTTGGCAAGAGTAAAGGGGTCCTGGCTCATTATATCTCACTTCTGCTCTACACAGGTGTGTGTCCAATCGCTTCTTAGACAGCCAATCTTTTTGCTAGACCTCCAAGTCCCCCTAACTAGATAATGTATCAATTTTCACTTTTTTTTTCAGATTAAGTAAGTCAAATGTGCATCTAATAGCAGAGTTTCAGCACATTTTGAACGCACCAGGGGTTTTGGCAGCTGAAAACGCTGTGTTGTCCAAGCCAGGTTATAGTCAGGGTGGTTTAGGACACAGTGGATGACCCCTGGGCCTCAGGCCCATGCTGATCTGTATCGTCCAACTGTACAAGAGGTTGCGGTCCAAATTAATCATCCTGAACGGATAATTCTGAGGTATTTCATCACCCAGCCCAGGTTATTTGTTTATGGTGGGTCAGACTAAATCAGGCCTGATAAAGAGAAAGTGTCTCAACTGGCCTTGGCTATTGCACCACTGGAGAATGATGAGAAGGATTGCAGGCCAGGCAAACATAAGAGGTGAACAGATAATTGAGCCTTCGAGCCTATCCATGTGAGGAAGAGGACAAGGGGTGGATTCTGGGGAGGTTTTGGAGGTGAGAGGCAAAGGCTGACAAAATGAGACTTCATCGCTGGGTTTTAAACTGCATAGCACGGTGGTGCTGCTGACGGAGGAGGAGGAGGTCGATGGTGTCTAAGAGATGAGAAAAGGAGCTTTGACGGTGCTGGGTGGCATTAAACTTTGTTGATGGGTTGGCTTTCCTCCGGTGGGAAGTTTAGAAGATTGGATGGCTCCTTCCCCCTTTGGTTTCCAGTGAAGTCTCCCCTGGCAACTGTTGCTCCTTGAACTCTTCTTAAGCGATGAGACGCCCCCACGAAAGGATGGCTGGTGACAGTTCACCCTCATTTGCTCCAAGGAGCAGCTCACACAAATTGGAGCTGATCTTTTCCAGCTGCTCCGCAAATGGTCGGGCGCGAGGGATGACTGGATGGGAGCAGAGGGGGAGAGAGGAGAGGATGATGGAGGGAGAAGAGAGTTGTGGGGGGTCCACATGTATTAGTCACTCCCAGAACGTGTATTACGGCTGGGAAGGGAGATTACAAAGAGATATTCACATGTGCACACAAAGGAGCACCCGCACACAGTCAAGCGCAAAGGCCTGTCAAAGGCACTCTTTAGATAATACTCAACCACACACACACAAACATACACACACTTGCTGGTAGGCCTCCTCTTCACTGAACTTCTTGTGTCCTGATGGGGAGAAGGGGAGGCAGAGGAAGAGTTGGAGGAGAAAGGAGTATTTCTAAAGGAATAAATGCAGATGTTGTTGAATCATTTCCCCTGTGTGAAAAGTTGTGCCATAAATGCATTTTATGTGATTCGGCCCTCTAAAACAACTGTGAAAGCCTCACACACGCGGGCGCAATTTCTGTTTGTGTGTGCTCAAGTGTGTCTCAATATGTGGGTCATACCACTAATGTTCATTCACATGCATGCATCTCGATACATATATGCACACATAGACATGCAGGCACACAGAACACACACATTATAGAGTTTAGTGTTTCTTGCTCAGGATTTTATCTCTGTGGGTTGAGGCTGTATGTTATTGTGTTCATATTGACTTAATTGCTCTCTAACCCACAGTGGTTCTGATGGATGATGATAAATAACATCAAATTAAATGAAAATCAAATGTCCCAAATAATATTTTGATATCACTGTATAATCGAGGGCAGCACGGTGGCACAGCGGTTAGCGTGGCTGCCTCACAGCAAGAAGGTCCTGGGTTCGAGCCCCGGGGTAGTCCAACCTTCGGGGTCATCCCGGGTTGTCCTCTGTGTGGAGCTTGCATGTTCTCCCCGTGTCTGCGTGGGTTTCCTCCGGGTGCTCCGGTTTCCTCCCACATTCCAAAGACATGTAGGTCAGTTGAATCAGCCATACTAAATTGTCCCTAGGTGTGAATATGTGTTTGTGTGTGTCGGCCCTGTGATGGACTGGCGGCCTGTCCGGGGTGTCTCCCTGCCTGCTGCCCAATGACTGCTGGGATAGGCTCCAGCATCCCCGTGACCCTGAGTAAGGATAAGCAGTGTGGATAATGAATGAATTGACTTAATTTGCTCTCTAACCCACAATGGTTCTGATGGATGGTGATAAAATAACATCAAATTAAATGAAAATCAAATGTCCCAAATAATATTTTGATAGCACTGTGTAATCTATGTTTGAAGTAATAATTTTTGAATTGATATTAGACCCATAATTTAGTACATAAGGTGGCTAGTTGTACAAGCACTCACCTGTTGCTTTAGGAGTATTCTATAAAGTTAAATGTGAATATCAGTCCATGGTCAAATTATCTAATAGGTCATTTGGCTTTTTTACAATTATGTAACTTCAGTAAATTTTTCCATCAAAGTGATGAAGTGTACCCCTGCCGTACCAGCAGGAGTCGTCCCTGATGCCCAAACTAAGCTGGGCCTTGTGTGTTTTTCCAGACCAGGCCAGTGCTGGCTCTCTGGCCAGTATGAAGGACTCATCCTACAGTGCAAAGACACAGCCGTGGTGAGGCCTCTGCCTGTTCCACAGCAGGCTTGCAGCCTTTGCCCTCCGTTTTACCTCTGCCCTTCTTCTGCTCCTCCCTCATCTCCACTTGTGCTGGACAGACAGGGAGAGAGAGACATTGTAGGGTAATAGTAATGGAGAAAATGCAAATTAAAGTAAACCCCTTTTTTTTCTTTTTTTTTGCTGTTTAGAGGTGTTCCATTAAAATTAAGTAAAAACAGAATTAGGATTAAAGATAAATTCAAATAAGAATCTTCCTCTGTCTGTCCAGTGTTCGACTGAGTTATCTAGTGTATGAAATCGGGTGACATGGCTCTTTAGCGTGTGGGAAAAGAGTCGTTCTTGGCTTCTAGTCTCGATGATAACTTCATGACACAGCATCATGGCAGTGGTCTTATACTGTTAACTCATCGCCACAGGTGCATTTTTACCATACAGAAGTCCGCCACTTTGAAGGACAGAAAAAAAAAACTACATGATTTGTGACAATGTGACCCCCCCCCCATAACAGTCTTCAATTTAAATTGACAGAGTGTCACTTTCTTTTCTATTGAAGCCACCATATAGAACCCAAGGTTTGAGCATATGGGGGTCCACAAAAGCTCACTTTGACAATAATCATAATCTGCAGTAATGATAGTTGCACTGGAGGCGTCTGGGTAGCGTAGCGGTCTATTCCGTTGCCTACCAACATGGGGATGACCAGTTCGAATCCCCGTGTTGCCTCCGGTTTGGTCGGGCATCCCTACAGACACAATTGGCCATGTCTGCAGGTGGGAAGCCAGATGTGGTTATGTGTCCTGGTTGCTGCACTAGCGCCTCCTCTGGTTGGTCGGGGCACCTGTTGGGGGGGGGGGGACTGGGGGGAATAGCGTGAGCCTCCCACACGCTATGTCCCCCTGGTGAAACTCTTCACTGTCAGGTGAAAAGAAGTGGCTGGTGACTCCACATATATCGGAGGAGGCATGTGGTAGTCTGTAGCCCTCCCCGGATCGGATCGGTAGAGGGGGTGGAGCAGCGACCGGGACAGCTCAGAAGAGTGGGGTAATTGGCCGCTACAATTGGGGAGAAAAAAAAATAGTTGCATTGGATATTGCTACCGTGGCTTTATTATAGAGTATAAGCCCATTCTTCAGTGTTGCAGCTCGTTTTGGTTTTAATCAATTCTCTCCTAATTTGATTTACCAAAATCCTCTTTCAGTTTCAAGCTTAGTGCCTTTCTATATCTCTTGTTGTCAACCCAACGCTCTCTCTCTTTTTAAACTCCATGAACAATCTGCCCTGCTCTTAATATTTATATTCCATTCTTTTCTTCATTCCTCTCAATGCCCCCCCACACCAAAACTTTTTTTTCTATTCTTCCTCTCTGTCTCTGTCTCTTCTCCCTCTCTTTCCTGTTTCTCCTCCCTGTATCTGTGCTCCTGACCTCCAGTGCAGAGGAGGCTGTGCGGAGCGCGGGCTGCCATGGAGGAGTGGTCCTCTCTTGTACTGACAAGCTGAACAGACGCACTGTGCTGGTTCGACCCGTCAGCAAGCAGGACTCTTTCAGCCATTTCTCTGGCTTTTTCCCCCCTGTAAGAACCCAGAGCTTCTTCTCGTTTGGACAACTCTGCTCAGCCTTCATTAACAGTGGCTTTAGACATGCTCCCCAGTGCCCCTCAGGGCCGTTTCAGAAGCCAGTGCTTTGATATGGTTCCCCTCCACATCTTTAACGTTGCCTTGATTCTTTTTTTCTTACGTAACCTTTTGTATAGTGCTGTCATCATCATACGATTGTCAAAAGAATTAAATAAACTACAGATTGATGAGAATGACAACGTCTCCACCCAGAGTTGTTTGAAAAAGCACAATTAGACCCTGAGGGTTGTACTTTAGTGAAATCAAATCCCCAGTCTGTCCATATTTATGCATAAAAAGTGCAGCCATGCAGACATGAATCAGGATTGATTGGTACAGTCTGCGTTTATGTTTAATTTTTGAACCAATTCCTAAATCTGACTTTGTAGTTTTGTAAAAAAAAAAAAAATAGTTTGTTCAACTCTTCTTTGCTAAGCAACTCCTCGGGCCACTGTTAATGGACGTTGCTGCGGTCTTTGCTTGATTTTAAAGAAAATATTCTTTACTGACGGCTTATTTGACTAAACGCCATGCTGTAATTAAATTTATTGGAAAAAAATTTGATGGGAGATCTGTCTTTGCTGGTAAATCGGATATATGCTCTCTAACTCAGCTTCAGTTGATAGCTGCAATTTCACTGTTATTATTAAAAGTTTTAACATCACTCATGAAGAAGGCCAAGTTCCTGCTCCAGTCTAATTTACAGCATAGACAATGAATAAATACTTTGACTATAACCATGTTGCACTAGTACCAAAGGACTGAAGGCTGCTTTCCTGGGAGAGGTTAAGTCTTGCCTTGGAATATAATTTGTACTTCGCCTTACCCAAGAACTTCCTGTTTTCCCAAACTTATATCATTTCTAAACCTCAACACAGTGCTGTTCCCTCACACACACACACACACACACACACACACACACCTATACCCTACTTCAAGACGGAAAGATGGATTTTAAAATTAACTATCAGATTTTTTGGATTCATTAGAAATTTGGTGTTGCTTGGTAAGAAATTAGGGCAGCACGGTGGCGCCGTGGTTAGCACGGTCGCCTCACAGCAAGAAGGTCCTGGGTTCGAACCCCGGGGTTGTCCAACCTTGGGGCTCATCCTCTGTGTGGAGTTTGCATGTTCTCCCCGTGTCTGTGTGGGTTTCCTCCCACAGTCCAAAGACATGTAGGTCAGGTGAATCAGCCATACTAAATTGTCCCTAGGTGTGAATGTGTGTGTGTGTGTGTGTGTGTGTGTGTGTGTGTGTGTGTGTGTGTGTGTGTGTGTGTGTGTGTGTGTGTGTGTGTGTGTGTGTGTGTGTGTGTGTTGGCCCTGTGATGGACTGGCAGCCTGTCCAGGGTATCTCCCCACCTGCCGCCCAATGACTGCTGCCATGATTTATCCCAATTGGGGTGGCAGATAAGCGGATTGGATAATGGAATGGTAAGAAATTAACATTACGAGATCTTATATATCTGCTCCATAACCAGGCTTGAACCTCTTCCAAGAAATCAAACCACCTTCTTAAAGAAATAGTTAATTTTTTTTTCTGCTTTCCCATTTGCTGCTGTGTTTTGAGTGCTATAAACTATCACAGTATGTTTTATCCTTTCTCACCACGGACAAGACGGCAGCCAAGGTCCTTGAGGGTTCCCACCAGCAGCACGGCTTCCTCTCCATTACCTACACCCAGGCCATCACCAAGAATGTACGCCACAAACTTACCTCGCGGCCCGAACGGCCTCCTCGCAGCAGCAATGCCGCTGGCTGCCAGCGGTCATCTGCTGATTCTTTGACAGATGGCTCCCCCCAGTACCTCCGGGAGATCTTGCTCACAGCCCAGCCTTTTGACGTGGTGCTCTCCTGTCCCTTGCTGGCCACCATAGCGAGCCTCTTTCAGGTAGAGATCCTACATGGATTACACAAGAGTTTAATAAGCCAAGTAATGAGACAGTGTAGGAAGGCCAGACCTCCTAGAAAAACCAATAGAAAAGAAGATCTTGGATAAGGCTATTATGGAAAGCAGTGGTCCTTTGTTAAAGCAAAGAAATTATGAAGGCTTTGGCCCACAGTGAGCAAACAATGTCAAGATAAGCTTTGATGGTGTTAAAAGAAAAAAAAACGAGATATATTCCTCGAGGTTATAATTTTCATTTGTCAGGGTAATTGTTTTAAACTGTTCTGGGAGGTCAAAATATGTAACTTTTTCTCAGGCATCTGGGTAGCGTAGCGGCCTATTCTATTGTCTACCAACACGGGGATCAGCAGTTCGAATCCCCGTGTTAGCTCCGGCTTGATCGGGCGTTCCTACAGACACAGTTGGCCATGTCTGCAGGTGGGTAGCCGGATGTGGGTATCTGTCCTGGTCGCTGCACTAGCGCCTCCTCTGGTCGGTTGGGGTGCCTGTTCAGGGGGGAGGGGGAACTGGGGGGAATAGCGTGATCCTCCCACGTGCTACATCCCCCTGGGGAAACTCCTCACTGTCGGGTGAAAAGAATTGGCTGGCGACTCCACATGTATCAGAGGAGGCATGTGGTAGTCTGCAGCCCTCCCTGGATCGGCAGAGGGGGTGGAGCAGTGACCGGGACGGCTTGGAAAATAGGGTAATTACCCAAGTATAACTGGGGGGAATCCAAAAAAAACAAAAAAAATGTAACTTCTGTAAAATCTGTTTTTTTTTTTTGTGAGAATATCTGATAATATTTTGTTATGAGATGAAAGCACAATTTGGTTGAATATAAACCATTAAGTCAACTCTTCTTCTTTTCTTTTTTTTGCCACTAAAATAAAATTCCAGTCTAAATTTCCCATCCACCTCAATTTCTGTTAACGGTCTATATCTAAAGTTGCTCTTGCCCTAGGCAACAGTACCAAGACGCTACCGGGAACGTGGGAAGTCGGGGGGCCAGCCAATGAGGAGTCATACGCTGACCTCGCGCTGTTTGCCCCTCATCTACATCAATACCAGCATGATCAGAGTCTTCTGCCCAGGAGCCCAGGAAAAACGTTCAGCATCAGGTTAGAGGGCAGTTTGCCTCATCAGTTTACACACACAAACACAGACGTAGCTTGGCATACACAAACACACACAAATATACAACCAACTACATACACATATGCACATTTATTAAGGCCGGGCCTACACACGCACACGCACGCACACACACACACACACACACACACACAGAAAACTCATGGAAAACTCATCAGTTTGTTTCCATTGTAACAATGAGACAGCTTTATGTTGAAAGCTGTGCTTGGAGTTCATCGTAGCTGTGGTGCATCAATGAAAGCCCTTGTCATTGACATCCAGAGCCAGTCCTAACATTATCATACGGAGACATTTCCTTGGACAAATAGTTGAGGTTCTGCATAGCCTCGCCACAGTTGCGTACACTGCCACAGATTCTCGAATGACTATTGTCTGGGTTTGCTTGATCAAATCTTTTTGTGTGTGCTGGTTTTAATAAGCCATGGTGGTAAGACTGTACTATATGTGTGTGTGCTGGAAATGGAAAGAGAGGATGAATGTCTGCATGGGTGTGAAAGCATATTTGTGACTTATATGTGTGTGCAGCATGTGAGCCTGCTTGTATATGTTTGCATGACATTTCTGACATAAATAAAAACAACCAGTCAATCATATTTGCACGTGTGCATCCATCTGATTAACCTTGTGTATGCCAAGTGTGTATGCGCAGACATTTATAGAATTTTCACACACGTGTACTTCATATGATGACATCTTCCTGTGAGTTTGTATATGTGGAAGTACCATATGGATGTTTCCATGTCTCTCTTTTTAGCTGAATATATGTGTCTTCCAGATCCCCACCTAAAGAGAGAGGACACCCTAGTGTTGAAACTTGGGTCCCTCAGCATGGCTCCACAAGCTGATAACCCCCTTTCTCGCACCGTGCTACGCAAAGACATCTACCAGTAAGACCTTGCAGTCCTCTCTTACTCATTTATCTCCATTCTCTTACTCTTACACCTCTAACTCTTCTCTGTGACACCTTTCCCCATACTAAATCCCATCGCCAGTCACACACACACACAAACACACACACACACACAAATACACACCAGCACTACCAACACCGCTGTCCCCCATTTCCTGTCTATTGATCAAAGCATATGAAAGATGGCACGTGAACTGTATCCAGCCTTGAATCACACTATCATTAATGACCCAATGATCAAGTCATTTTGATGGGTACCACTTGCCAGTTGTGAGGGGTGTGTGTGTGTGTGTGTGTGTGTGTGTGTGTGTGTGTGTGTGTGTGTGTGTGTGTGTGTGTGTGTGTGTGTGTGTGTGTGCGTGTGCGTGTGTGTGTGCGTGCGCGTGCGCATACGTGCAGGCACATCTGTGCGTCTGTCCATATTTGTTGTCCTACGAGAGATTAGCAAGTGAGAGCACCACAGTGTGGTCAGGCTCCCCCAGCGAAGACAGAGAGCTGTGACTGACACCTCAGGGGTCCGACAGGCCCTCCAGCTGAAACACAAAACTGTTGATACAAGCCCCCTGTGCAATGCGGATCAAAGCTGGGAGCTAGGGAAAAACCTGCACTTCTGAGGGAAATGGCTCTGCACAAAACACATTTCACTGCTACAGGCAGCTAAGACAATCTGGATTGTGTCATAGCTGCCTCAAAGCCGCAGCCCCACGCTGTGTGTGTGTGTGCATGTTTGTTTGTGTGGATCCAAATGCACGTGCATGTATGTGCATGAATGGGCAGAGGTGGAGCTGGCAAACACATGTAATGAGGTAGATAAAAGTGGTGCCTAATGCTTTCTGCAGCTGCTAGTGAGATGGGAGCTGGCAACGGGAGCAGAGAAGACAAAAAAGGAAAAAAAGAAAGGTGGACTAATAAAAAAAAGCAGCGGAGAGGCCACTCCAGCCTTCATCCTCCCTTCAGTTAGTTGAAGTGTAAGAAAGAGAGAGATTGCATGGAACAGGGAGCCCGCAGAGGGGGTCTAGACCTACAGGCCCGACTGACAGTCCATAACCGTCAGGATGTGGAGAAGTACCACGCTCTGTGCAGCATTCCCCAGATCTCTTCCAGAGGACTAAAACTATCCCACGTCAACGTTTTTCATTTAATCTTTTGATGTATTACACAAGGATGCTATTGATCAGTAACCATAGCTACTGTTTTCCAATTGTCCGTAGGTTTTTTTCCTCATCTGTATGATGATTGGCCGATGTGCCATGTGTGTCACATTTTTTAAAACATTTTGTTTGTTTTGATGCAAGTGAGTGCAGCAAATGTGATGAAACCCCATCGCCTCCCTGACAACAGTGCCTAGACGTAGTTTGTTGACACACAGGAAATGTTGTTATCATGTCACATGATGAATGGATGAGTTTATTTTTCATCTTGTGGCCATGGAAAATTGCTGAGTTTTTTCTCAGTTTAACCCCAAAAACCAGTCAAACTCAGAATACAATTTTACCCCACATTGGCTAGCGAATTTCTCTCTGTGGTAGTTTAAGGATTGGTGGCTCTGTGGCCCCAGTGCCCACATCTCTTCCTTATACAGTCTTGGCAGGAGGCTCCACCCTGGACTACCAACACATAAACATATGAGCACACATACATAGCATACTTACACACACATGTTCTACTCTCATCTATCTGTCTGTCTGTCTATCTATCTGTCTGTCTGTCTGTCTGTCTGTCTATCTATCTATCTATCTATCTATCTATCTATCTATCTATCTATCTATCTATCTATCTATCTATCTATCTATCTATCTATCTATCTATCTATCTATCTGACCCCATTAGCACCTGGTAAATGTGTTCTGTATCCAGACACATTAGCCATATAAGGAAAAATGCATGTTAATGAAAGGTGTAAATGCGTTGTGATTGGATCTGCCTGACCACATCTGGAGGTAGTCCGGCTCACATTGTGTTTGGATCTTTAAGTACGTATAAACACAATCTGTACAACGTGCTGGCATCCGTACCTACACCACATCATCATTCCCGCTCTGACCTCTGACCATGAATACCACTGAGCACTCCTCGCATCAGAAGTTAGGTGATGAAACTGATGACTGTGTAAAGAAAGTAGGCTATACAGTGAATGGTAGAAATGGAAGATTCACGTCCCTGCAGCCATCAGGAAATGAGATGCTTATTAGCTTTATGGGGTGACAGCGCTGTCCAAGCAAAACTGGACATTTTCTACAGCAGTGGTGCCCAGCCCTGCTCCTGGAGAGCTAACCTTCCTGCCGGTTTTCACTCCAACCCTAATTTAAAACGTCTGATTCAGTTAATGAAGGTCTTGGTCAGTAGGTAATAAGTAGAATCAGGTGTGTTAAATTAGGGTTGGAGTGAAAAACGGCAGGATGGTAGCTCTCCAGGAGCAGGGTAGGACACCACTATTCTATAGTAATGGGTCCATCTGTGGCGTGTTGACACCTAGCATACAGCTGTTTCGCCACTACTTCAAATTACTCATGTGCAGGTTTTGCTCTGGACGACAGAAATCTGATCTCAATGAGGATAACGAGAACACACTGAAAATACCAGGTGTAAATGCAAAGACATGATCGGATCGGTTATTATCCAGATAACATATCTGGATACAGACCACATGTTAATACCAGGTGTAAATGGGGTGATTGTCTATCTATCTATCTATCGATCGATCGATCGATCGATCGATCAATCGATCGATCGATCGATCGGTCTGTCTGTCTGTCTGTTTGTCTGTCTATATGTCAGGTGTACATTCACATTCATCCAGGCATGCATATGCATACAGAAAGATTCAAACACATACATGCATATATGCATACAAGGTAGCACCAAGAGCAGCACTGTGCACATTCTCAAGGGCCAACCCACCACTGCCCCATTTTCCCAGCACACAGAAGCCCAGAGTCTTTAACTACTCTGTGTTCATTCTTTCCTTTCCTAACCAGAAATTATTCCCACCACCTTCCGTCTTTACTGCTCCTCTCAAATTTTGGATTATTGCACACGTCAGAGTTGCATGATAGATAGGCCTGAGATTGGCAATATGCAGTAGTTACCATTACCATGTCGTGTGATATCCTGCACTTGTACCACACTTAACTCCACATGCTCATCCAAATAGTGAGAGGGAAGTCATATTGAGAATCTATAATTTTGAAAACTAATGTATGTTTACTACCCATAACATCCCGTGGCTGTCTTAAAGTGTCAGTAGCCGTTTGTTACAGTTCTGTTTAAGCTCCACCACTAATTACATCGAACGTCATAATCGAATGAGTGATCAAAGCGGTTGTGCTGTACATTATATAGGGGCTCCATGATGTAATGCCACCCTGGGAGAGAAGAATGCGATTTCAGCCTCACAATTAAGAGTAAGGCAAAGGATAAAATAGCAAGTATGTACAGTGTAAACATCCTGACCTGCGTGTATCTTAGTCCTGTTGTACTAAGGCAGTGTGTTTGTCTGTTTCTGAGGCTGCCCAAAGCTCGGGTTCCCTTTCAGCTGTAACGTTTTCAGGGCACCCTGTGTGTTTATCATTTTGAATGGATATATCTTCAACAAAGGTCAAATAAACCTAACACAGTAAGGCTAGAGAGTGGGGTCTTTCTGCGGCACCCGGGTTCATTTGGTAGCAATTAACGCAGTTTTAGTTGATCATGGGATGTTGAGTTTCTGTTCCTTCAAGGAGCCGGTCCCTGGCGGCTTCTCCATGGCACTGGAATCATGACACCAAGATGTGGGCTTCCCCCTCTCCCTCGCTACAAGGCCGCTGTCAATTTACACAGCTGAAATCATTTTCCTGACTTAAAAAAGCGGGATTTTTCCAAATACATGAGCGCCGGCTGAGGGAATGTCCAGCATGCCTTCAGCCCTGACTTTCTTGTGGTTTGGGCTCTCTGTAAAATCTCACAGATCTTTTGCTCCCACTCCTCTTTTCTTTTTCTCTCTCTTTCTCTCTCACTCTCTCTCTCTCTCACCCTCCCTCCCTCCTTCCACTTTTTCCAGTGAGATTTCGTTCAGCAGAACAGTTAATCGAAAGCTTCTTCTGTGCAGGAGATTTGGGACAACTGCATGGGGCCAGTGGTTTGAAATACCCTCTGATGGTGGTGTGTCCCGTTCAGAAGCAGACGAGGACTTTCAGACCCACACAGCAAAGGCTCCCATGGAGTCTTTACACGTGTGAAACATTGCGAAATCACTGTTGAATCTTGAGCACTCTTAGGACCTACTTTAAAACGGATTCTCTTCGTCTTCTCTTGTGTGCGTACATACATACCAGGGTGTGTGTCTACTTGCGTCTTCATGGCTTCCTTGTGTGTGTGTGTGTGTGTGTGTGTGTGTGTGTGTGTGTGTGTTTTCGTCTTTAAATATCCTGCCCATTTCCCACAACCCCCTCACCTAGATGGCACAGCCTTGAATTCCATCACACACTCTGTTACCTCATCCTCCCTCGGAGGGAGACTCCGGGAGCATCCCGTCACCACAGAGTATGTTCTTTATTTTTGTTTTGATCCGTGTACACGTTTGTGTTTCCATGGTAACAAGAGAGCAGTCTGCTGTGTCAGTGGTGATGCAGAGCAGGCATGATGTGGCTCTATCAGGGGACTCTCCCTGTCTCTCTCTTTCCCTCTCTCCCTTTTTGTGTATACCCTATCTGTCTCTCTATTCTCTCTATCTAGCTTGTTCTCCTCTCTCCCTCTTTTCTGACTCTCTTTTTCTTTTAAGTCTCTGTAGCCTTCGCTCTCCCTCTCTCCATGTCCATTCACCATTTTCCTCCACTTCCTCTTTCTCTCGTTCTCCCCCTCGTTCTCTCTCTCCCTTCTGCTGTCTCCCTCCCCTCCTCCCTCCTACTTCTGTGGGTTAGACTGGTCCCAGTCCCAGTGTGCTGTGGCCAGCGAACCAACCCCTTATTGCTCTGGCAGGGCTGCCTGGTTTGGCCTGTAGATATGTCATAATAAGAGGTTTTGATGGGGATCTCCCCTCTACAGATAAACACAGCCCTCTGAAGGCAGGCCCTGCATGTCACTAATGAAATACCCTGGCAGACAGCAGTGGCCTGCAGTAGGCCGCGGTATGCACCCTCTTCCCCCAGTAGCAGCCTGGGATGGGGATGTGTGGATGGAGGGATGAGGCGATACGGGTCCCAAGGGAGAGAGGAGAGATGTGTTCTGTCTCTCGCTCAGCCTGACAGTAGTTGTTTTCATTTGCTCCAAAGAAAAGAAAAAAACATGGGAGTTCAGCTTTGTGCTTCTCCTACATGGACCCACATTTTTTAATTTATACTCCAAAATATTAATCTTCCTGTGATTTGTCACTAACACATGCTTAACCAGCATCTCAAAGATGATGTGTGAAGCATGTTGAGTTTCTAAGCAGGAAGGACACTAGTGATGTGTGTGATTCTGGTACTTGTCCATTTTATCTCAATCATAGTAGGCAGTATTTCCAGGCGGTGGCCGCTGGTGTGTTTGCTTGGTTCCATTCACATGCTCCTCATCTATCATCATCTATCAAAACCTCTCTGCAATTGTGTAGGTTTTTGCAGTACCAAAAGTATGAATTACAAAAAATTAAATTCACACAATAGTGCATTATGTGTTGTAATCTCATCATCGGCAGTCACTCGGGGTGGAGTATGACCCTCCTCCCTCTGGGTCCTCGGGTGGGTGTAGAGGCCGATCCTGGAACCACATAATGGGAGGACACCTGCACTTGACAACTTTTTATGTGGAGAGGCTGATGCGCCTGCAGCCACCACACGGTCCTTGGCAGGGGGGGGGGGCAGAGTCCAATGGCATGGAGAACCAAGACGATTGGGGACCGCCCTCTGTTGCAGCCTTCATTCACCTTCCCTGCTGTTATGACCTGGAGACATCGTCCGCCAGTTCCACTGTTGAGGTCTTTGTTGGATCATGCTTTGTCTGGAACCTCCCCCTTTGGTGACCCTACCAGGAGCCAAGCTCTGGATGGCATAGCTCTTGGGATCATTGGTACATGCAAACTTCTCCACCACGACAAGGTGGCGATTCAGGAGGATTTCAACAAGCCACACATGACACAAAGGCACGCCCTCTGATTTAAAATGAACTACCATTGTGTAACCACAGCAAATTGTTTGTGAACAAACACGGAAGTTTGATTCCCTTTATGATCGACCGTAAGATTTAACAGTTTGTTCAGCCATAAAAAGCGTTTCCATTTTCATTAGTTGGAGACATATGGGGGTGAAGGCTGGGTGTGGAGTAAAGGTGCCGATAGGCCTTCGGCACACCGACACTCTTCAAAGGCCCAGACCTGTCACACCATCAGCAGCCACCTCAGTAAATTCACCACTGGTCATTGGGGCTCGCAGTGTGCCGCCGTGGTAGTTGAAGGATTAAAAAGACTTGCTTGCATTATACAGTCTAATCTCTTGTCCTCACAGTGGGGCAATATACTGAGCGAGACACACAGACGTCTGGTAGACATCTGCCTCTTCCTCCGCTTTTCTTTTTCATGCAGTATTTAACACCCCCATTAATTTTTTGCTCTTGACTGGCCTTTCGCTCTCTTTTATTTTTTATTTTTTTGTCCTGCCTTCTTGTCTTTCTTTTCCTCATAAAAACCCAGAGTTCCCAGCAAATGGTTCATTAGATGCTTCAGTGCACACTTGCCTCATCACTCACTTTAGTCGGCTGCCAAGTGCCCCATTTCTCCGTTTGTTTACACCAGTGAAAGGAGCGCCGGCCTCGCCTCGCTTCGCTGCTGTGGCGGAGGAGAGGAGGAGGAGGAGGAGCTGGTTCAGGCCACACACAGTGACACCTAGGACCTACACATATACACACTGATTTAGGAGTCCTTTTTAAACTTTCCTTGCTACTACACAGTGTTGATGATACATTTGTTCATAGATGATGATGGCTAGGTATCACAAAAAAAAAAAAAACTTGTGGTATATCCGTCTCACGAGGAATCGCACACACACATTTCCAAAAGTTGTGAAGTTGTCTCCAAACAGTGTAGTTACAGTAAACCTCATTTTTCATTAAGAGGAGATGAACAATAAACTCCAAAAATAAATATTGGAACAGTAGTCTTGAAAACATTTCGGTTATGAAACTTGTGAAATGGCCTTTATTGGTACAGCATGTTCTCTGCTCTGTGTAGATGTTGGGTCTTCTCAGCTACCCATTCCTCTGTTTGGGCTCAAGTTCTGCTCTATCTAATTTGGTCTCAAGCTTTACATTTTCAAATGAGAATCAGTGGCTCTAAATTCTCCACTCAACACTCCTGCTACTCTAGATTTATCTTCCATTTTGTACAAAATATGCCAGTGTGTCATTAAAGCTGAGCTGTGGGAGAAACCAACTCATTAAATCTCTCTAATTGCGCTGGTCCTTTTAGGGCTAAGTTACTATTTTGAACTTGCAGATCGTCTTTATGTGCATACTAGTACAGTACTGTATGGCATTTGAGCCTGTTTAATGGCTCAAAAGCTAAAACCACAGCCTGCGTGCACGCGTGTGTGTGTGCACGTATTTATTTATTATTTATTTAGTCTTGTTTGATTCGGTTATACTACATGATTATCGTAAATTCTATGTAGTTATAGCGTATTAAAGGCAAATGTTTCAATCATCGTAATGTAACTCAGTAGTCCATCAGGGTATTTTAGTTAGGGGGCAGAAAAAGGCTGTGCATACCTCTTAAAGGGAAATGGCACCGTGCCATGGCAAGTTGTTGAACATGAGCCAGCCAACAGCAGGGCCAAAGAGCAGACCCACCCAGCAGTCAAGCAGAGGTAGATTGTCTAATAGTGCTGAAGATTTCCTACGATGTGGACGGCTTTAAGAGCTCTGGGGGGCACATTCCCTTTCTCTCCTGCTCTGCTGGTCTGTTGGGCCTGGAGCTGAGGAAAGCCATCTTATTTGGATGATTAGAGCTGGGCCCTTCTCAGCCATTTCTAATTCATTTGGTTTCTTTGCCACCCCCCCATTCTCTCTCTCTCTCTTCATATATCCACTGCCTTGCTCTCTCTCTCGCTCTCTCTTTATACATCCACAGCCCTGCTCTCTCTCTCGCTCTCGCTCGCTCGCTCTCTCTCTCTCTCTCTCTCTCTCTCTCTCTCTCTCTCTCTCTCTATATATATATATATATATATATATATCCACAGCCCTGTTCTCTCTCTCTCTCTTTATATATCAACAGCCTTTCTCTCTCTCTCTCTTTAAATATCCACAGCCCTTCCCTCCCTCCCTCTCTCTCTCTCTCTCTCTCTCTCTCTCTCTCTCTCTCTCTCTCTCTCTCTCTCTCTCTCTCTCTCTCTCTCTCTCTCGCAGGGCTGTGGATGTATAAAGACAGAGTGAGAGAGAGAAGATAAAATAAGCAAGGAGTGAAGGGTCAGCCAGAATAAACATTGTTTTTTGTCAGTCAAGCAAATGAAACACCTGGTGCTGGTAAACCCAGAAGAGATATTTCACATCACCCTGACACTGTGGATTAATGCAAGATCAAATTGTTTTAAAAACGAGGACGACCGCTACCCAGAGTAAATCATATGTCCCTTTTTATTAAAGTTTGCCTGAGAATTTATGTTTTGAATCATTGGGGGATTGCTCATGCAGAGCCAACAGATGAGATTGGGGAAAGGCCGGGATAAGTTCTCATGTTGAACTACCTCTAAGACAAAGTGTCATAATGTGAGGAGGAAGTTAAAACTCAGCCACTGAGTACTGCTACAGCTTTGAGGTGGGTTCTTTTACCCCTTCACCTTTATTTTTTTTTCTTTTTATGCTGGTGATATTTGTCTTTCTTTTCTGTGGGAACCAGATTGATGGATAGATTTTCTCAGTGTCCCCGATGATCCGGCAAACATATCGTATAGCATGCTAGCCGATTTCCTGGAATGGGAGAAAATGTCATTGCTAGCAATGCCATTAGGGCGAGGGGCTTGTTTTGGGGTTTATTAAGCTGCTGTTAGAACAGCAGAACAGAGGAAACCAGATGAATGTGAGTGGATATGATCTTTGATCTGTGAACCAGCGAACCTTACCGCTATGTTCAATCAAGCTAACCACTTGGTATGAGGCTATCAGTGTTCCTCAGGCTCTTGTTAAGTCTTCATATGTGGACCATAAGCCATCCCTCTTTTTTTGCCGACTTAGAGGCCCACAAACAGGTTTTTAGTCGGTGAAATTTATGTGAACCATGAATAAAGACAGTCATTGATATCAATCTGTCTTCCTATCTATCGATTGATCTATATATCTTTCTTCACCATCTTTCTCTCATTCCCTATCTGCTCCCAGTCATGCATCTTCAGTCTGGTATCAGCCATTGCTCTGCTCCCATACCACTCTCCATAGCCGTCAGTGTGCTGTACCGTATGTGCCCAAGCAGGGAGCCGTGTAGCCGTATACAGCGTCTTGTTCTGTGTTGTGGTGTCTGCTGACTTCTGTGTACAGCCTGCGGTTCATTCCATAAATATCTGTGGCCTCTCTGATGTTATTCTCAGGGCTTCTTCTCTGTGAGAAGCTGCACCACAACACTTGTATTCCTCGGCCTGCACTTAGAGGTTTAGGGGGATTAGGAGGCAGAAAACCCCAGCATAGCTCTGCCATAATTTTCAGGGCTACTTTGTGTGCATACGGTATTATTCAGATGTCGAGGATGGAGAATGGAGAGAAAGAAGAGTAGAGAAAGAGTATTAAGGAGACCGCATTTGTTGCCCCCCCCCACACACACACTCTTTTTCATTCCTTACTTGCTTACTTACCAGTAACTTGCTTCACAGCCAATCACTCACTTGTTTTCTTTTCTTCTACTCAACAGGTCTTTCTGACCTCACAGCTTGATTCATTAACAGCGATGCTATTCTTTATTGTGTTCTATTTTTCTCATCTCCCATATATGTTTCCTCTTGTGTCCTGGGGGACACACGAGACAGCAGTGACAGGTCTCTGACAGGTTTCCCAAAGAAATTTCCTCCCTCAGGTCTAAATCCCCTTCACCGTATAAGAGGGGGGGAACAAAGTCGTATCAATGCCCAGTGATCCCTGTCGTAACAATAGCGTGTCAGCGTCGGCCATGGCTTTGGGAGCCTGCATTCCCGTGTAGAGCGGCACACAAGGTGACAGACCTTATTCCAGAGCTTCCCGGAACTGCCCTTGTGTTTTCCATATCCGGCTGTCAGTCAGGTCGGGATGCACAGTGACAGAGGCGATAGGGATCACCCCTCAGCTGTCCGGCACTCGTAAAGGGCTTGATCCTGTGGGTGACCGCTCAGCCACAGTGACGGCGGCCTGTGTATCTTTGATCTGGTCTATGTGTGTGTGTGTTTATTGTGAGTGTGTTTCTACTTTGTGTGTGTTTGTGTGTGTGTGTGGCTCTCATCCTGAGGCAGGATGTAAGGGGTTACAAGTATACTCACCCTTACTGTGGAGCTGGGGAGCTGTCCCCGTTCTGCTGCAGCTTGTAATACACACACTCTACTGGTGTTACTCACGGGTGTCGCCTTGGGCATTGTGTGAGTGCAGGGGCATTAGGGATGCATGATATATTGCTCAGCTCATTGGTACTGGCCATTAACTGCTTGAAAAACATGTTATTGGTATCAGGGCGTTTATCAAATTTATGATATGATGATGCGTTAATTGTTTGCCGACAGCAACGATAGACGTTGATGGAAAGACCACTCTCACAACAGCCTACGGCGATATGTAGACCCTTCTAATATTTACAAAAAAACATGTTTCCCCTTGAGGCAACAGTGTGATAGTCAATGTTTTTTGGGTTTTTTTTTGTTTTTTTTTTATTTTCCCCCTTTTTCTCCCCAATTGTACTTGGCCAATTACCCCACTCTTCCGAGCCATTCTGGTCACTGCTCCATCCCCGTCCGGGTACCGCCACGCTACCCGGACACCCCCCATCCCCACCCGGACACCACCGATAGTCAGTGTTTTACAGCGAAGCTTTCAAGGATCGGCCTGTTGTAGAATAAATGCAAGAGCTAAGATTTTGGCGTAAGATTTTTTGCCAAAAATAAATTTCACATGTCTTCTCCATTTAACATGAAGTATTTAAAGCTCATCTCCTTCAGTGAATTTGGACACTTGGATAGTGTAGTGTTTAGTAATAAATTAGGACAGGTGTTGATAACAGTGTTTTTTAGACATCTGCATTTGCACCAAGCATCACAGTTACAGTTTACTGATAGGTAAACTGCACTGCTGTTTACTAAGACTCATAGCAGTATTGCAATGAGAGGAAAAATATCAGGGCCGGTACTGGCTGAAATGTCTATGGAAATGATCAAAACTTTCAATATCATGCATCTTTAACAGGCATACCACGAGTTTACACATATTTGCTGTGTGTGTGTGTGTGTGTTTGTGTTCGTGTGTGTGTGAGTGAGTGAGTGAGTGAGTTTCGGTTTGAATCTGTGTGCATGCATGTGTGAATATGCATATTTATAGAGATGCTATCCAACACCAGCCTGGCATGTTATTGTGTTTTTGTTCCAGATATCCCTGCACATGACATGTTGATGTTCTAGCATCCTGTGTGGTGGTTTCAAGGCAGCTATTGTGCTGTCAGAGAGGCTTTGACTAGCTAGTCACATAGCAGTACGAGAGGCCAGGCGTTGGGCAGAGGATTCTCAGTGGAATGCAGAAACACTGATAGTCTGGGTGTCGCCACTGAATCGGACTTCTTTCTGTAGTATTTGTGTGGAAATCATTGCACATGAGCCGCGTGTCAGAATGTAATGCAGGGTGTTAGTCGGTAGTCCAGAGGGATGACTGTTTGATTCGCTGAAGGTCCGTACATAGGTTCAAGACATTGTCGTACATGTTTGGTGAAGTTATTCATTTAAATGTAAATTAATATAGCATAATAGCTATACTCTAGTTTATAGATATTACTAATATGATTCAACTTTGTTTAAAGTTATTGCGTCAATTTGTGTTTCCATTTAACTACTATGAATACCTGAGGCTCCTTTGTGTGTGTGTGTGTGTGTGTGTGTGTGTGTGTGTGTGTGTGTGTGTGTGTGTGTGTGTGTGTGCATGCCACAGCTTCTTGCCAAACAGTAATCAGCAGTGGGCTACATGGCTCCTCAGACCAGAGCAGAGTAAAGGGGTTCAGAGGACAAGTTAAAAAGAGAGATCCAAAGCCAGAAGAGAAAGAATGTGCAGATGCTTTCAAATGTCCATGTGTGAAGCCACAAGCCCTTCTGTTGCTCCAGGAAGCCAATGGGAACACAGTGAAGTAATTGTTTAATGCTTGTGTAATAAGAGCCACAATAAAACCCCAGGGAGCCCAATCAGATTTGAAAAACTCGGAGGTTGGCATGGGATGAAGTTCTGAACAGCGACTTCCCCTCTTTACTGGTCATTTTTAAATACTAGGGTTCGTGGAATACTTATCAGTTTTAGCTGTACACATTGTTACACTTAACTCTGTAAACCTTCAAATGGCATTTTCAGGGTTTAAAACCAGGTGTGAGATATTGTTTAAACATAGTGTTTAATCATTTTCCCTTTTGCCATTTTACTTTCCAACCTGAAATAAATGAACAGAATGTGTATAGGAATTTTATATACACACCAATTGAAACCACACAAAAAGTAGTGTGTTCATGTTCTTGTGTTGTGTGAATGCACTTTTTTTTTTTAAAATGTCTTCCCCTTTTTTCTCTCCAATTGTATCCGGCCAATTGCCTCACTCTTCTGAGCCATCCCGGTCACTGCTCCACCCCTTCTGTCGATCCGGGGAGGGCTGCAGACTACCACATGCCTCCTCCGATACATGTGGAGTCACCAGCCGCTTTTTTTCACCTGACAGTGAGGAGTTTCACCAGAGGGATGTAGCATGTGGGAGGCTCACGCTATTCCCCCCAGTTCCCCCACCCTCCCAAACAGGCACCCCGACCAACCAGAGGAGGTGCTAGTGCAGCGACCAGGACACATACCCACATCCAGCTTCCCACCCACGGACACGGCCAATTGTGTCTATAGGAACGCCCGACCAAGCTGGATGTAACACGGGGGTTCAAACCGGCGATCCCCGTGTTGGTAGGCAATGGAATATGACTGCTACGCTACCTGGACACCCCATGAATGCACATGTTTGACACCCCTGTTACTTTTCATACTGACTATGTCTGTCACATCAGAGCTGTGGTTACTGGGTAGGCAGATGGGTTTATCTCCCAGTCTACTGATTTGCCCATTAAGCTAATTGGTTCTTGCGTTTTTCAAGGTGTGATCTTGTGTGTATGCATGCATGGTATGTGTTTTTTTAATTACATAATTTCTTCAACCTATGTCATAATTGGGCAATGCCCTGATAAAACAAGCTCTCTTAACTGTGTCCTGTTACACTTACCATAGCTCTTTGTACACGGAATCAAGGTCACGAAGTAGACAGATATGTACCGTATGAGGCTGCAGCTTAACGGCAGACTACAAACTATATTTGCTTTGATTTGACTTGATTTGTTTTTATTTGGAATATGTAAAAAAATAAACAACAAAATATAAAGACAACAATATTGAAATGAACAATAAACCTATACAACAAACTCAATAAACAAATTCTCATAAACAACTAAAGTTAGATATTACATGTTCGAAAAGGACTAGGAGGAAGTATACACATATTTATTCCTACCGCTTCTCCACTACTCAGTTAATTCATAATCTTTATCTTATATACAATTTATAAACAATTATCCCAATCCTATTTACAACCCAAATATCACCCAGTGTTAATAATATAAAACTTGAGCAGTTATCATAGCCCGTCCTCATCCCTATACCGCTTAAAAATAAATGGTTTGTACATCTTTCAAATGTTTGTACTGTGCTTGAGTTCCACATCCAAACTTTTCCACAAATTCATCTCACAGATCAAAATATACATACTCTTCATAGTTGTACAAACTCAGTTTCTTTAAATTAAACTTTCCTCTCAAATTTTAACCTCTGTCTCAGTTGAAGAAATATGTTTGTATGCTACCCGGTAGTAAATTATTTCTTGCTTTATTCATTATTTGTGCTGTGTTAAATTCTAGAAGATCCATAAACTTTAAGGCATGTGACTTTAAAAACAGCGTGTTAATGTATTCATGAAATTCTACATGAATTATTCTTATGACCCTTTTTTGCAGTATGCATGATGCTTTTGTAGGTGTTACCCCATACCTCCACACAGTAATTCAGATATGACAATACAAGTGCACAATATAGTGTATACAATGCTTTATGATCCAGAATGTGCCTTGTTTTTCCCAGGACTGCAAAGCTCCTCCCCAGCTTTGCTCACACATATTTTATATGAAGTTTCCAGCAGATTTTATGGCCTATTATCACACCTAGAAATTTATTTTCATATATTCTTTCTATGTCGACATTGTCTATCATCATTTGTACTTGATTGTTTATTTTACAATTTCCAAACAACATAATCTTTGTTTTGTTCAAATTTAATGATAATTTATGTCAGACCTTTTGTCTTTTCTTTTTTATGTCATGATCACTTCCAAAAGCTGTTGTAAATTCTCTCCAGAACAGAAAATATTGGTATCGGCTGCAAAAAGAATATATTTCAATTTTTTTTATACTCTGTATATATCTTGTATTTGCAGAATAAACAATTACGGGACTAATACTGAGCCTTGAGGGACTCCACAATTAGTATGTTGATTTATGCTCACCTATCTTCACAAATTGTTGCCTGTTTCTTAAATAACTCTTCAACCGATTCAACACAACTCCTCTGATTCCATCCAACCATTATCCAAACCGCTTATCCTGCTCTCAAGGTCGCGGAGATGCTGGATCCTCTGGTACCATACCTTTCCAATTTATCAAGTAATATATTGTAATCAATGATATCAAAAGCATTTTTTAGATCTATGAATATTCCTACTGCACACGTTTTTATCTATATAATTGCTAAGTTCTTCTATTAATTCAATTAGCACCATTGATGTTGCTTTTTATTTAGAATCCATACTGGCCATCAGTCAGAAATTGGTGCTTCTCAATGAATTTGTCTAATCTGTCAGTAAAGAGTTTTTCCAATATCTTGGAGAATTGGGAAAGTAAAGAAACAGGCCTGTAATTTGTGGAGCGGTGTCTATCCCCAATTTTATATAATGGGATAACTTTTGCAGTTTTCATTTTGCTTGGAAATTTACCAGTTTTAAATGACAAGTTATAGATGTGAGTTAGTGGTTTTGCAATACCATCGATGACCATTTTGATTATTGTCATATCAATTTCATTCCAGTCAGTAGAAGTTTTGTTCTTACATTTGCTTACAATATCCAGGATTTCCTTTTCTTCTACTGCTCTTAGAAAAATTGAAATCGGATTGCTCGCACTATAGTCATCAGTCCTCTCTTTGGTTTTTGTGGGTCACTGATTTTTTCTCCCAAGTTTGGTCCCACACTTAAAAAGAATTTATTAAAACCACTAACCACATCATCCATATTATTAATGGTCTTACCATTATTGGTAAAATACTGAGGGTAAGTTGAGTCTCTAGATCCATTTCTAATAATGCTGTTTAATACACTCCATATTCTTTAATGTTGTTTTTATCATAGTACTCGTTCTTACATATCCTCGTAACATTGGTTAACTTATTTTTATATTTTTTATATTGCTTTTCTGCCTCTTTAGTTCTATACTATATGAATTCTTTATAAAGAGTATTTTTCTTTTTGGAGGCATTTTGTAATCCCTTTGTGATCATTGACTATATATTTTTGTTTCCTCCTGTATTGCTTTATTTTGCAACTTTTTTCATATAATAATTTGAATATTTTTAAGAATGTGTCATATGCTTTGTCAATATCTTCATCGTATATTATTCTCCAATTTTGTGTTAGTAATTCATTTCTAAATGCATTCATGGAGTTGTTTGTCCTTACTCACTTTCAAGTTATTGGTATCCTCATCCTTCTTGTAGTTACTGTCAGACTGCAAAATCTGGTAAATGGTCACTGATGTCATTTATTAATAGCCTGCTCTCTGTATTGTCTCTCATAACATTTGTGAATATATTATCTATGTGTGGCACAGTGTGACGTAATTCTGCTAGGTCTAGTGATTTTTGGATGTACGCTCATGCCATACCATTGATAAACATGTCTGTTATTTTATGCTTATTTGAATTTAACAGATCTATATTGAAATCCCCGCAAATGAACATAACCTTTTGAATTGTTTTAGCAAACGTTTCTTCCATCCAATCCTTGAATATTTCAATACTGGATCCTGGTGCTCTATACATACAGCTCACAATTACATTTTTCTTTTTTTTCCATACAGATTTCTATTGTAATACATTCTAGCGTGTCATCAACTGCTGTTGTCATGCTTTCCACTACCTTATAATTGAAGCATTTATCCACGTACAAAGCCATACCCCATCCATTCTTGTTTTTCCTGTTCATATAAGTCAATTTGCATCCGTTCAACTCAAAGTCCACACCCTTCTCATGGCTGAGCCAAGTCTGATATAGCTGTTATGTTGAATGGTTTCTTGAATTGACTTAAATATTCTTTGATGTGTTGGAAGTTGACGTATAGGCTTTGGCTGTTAAAGTGGGTAATTGATATTTTATGATTAGACTTAATCTTTGTGTTAAACTGATCATCTATGTAACAACAGCAGTTGTTGTTGATGTTATGGAAGAAATTATTTTCGGGATTGATATCATTCTCCATATCTTATGATTTATTCTCAGTATATTCAGAAGTTTTCAATCCCAGTTTATCATATTCTGTAATCCTTGTTTGCTGTTCACCATTATCTCCAGGCGGAGATCAGTGACTTCTTTCAGAAGTTGTCATTGTTGTATGTAATGTGTTTTTTTATTACCTTGTTGTGTTGTTCTTTTGGACTCACTGGTATTTTTCCAATTCGTCAATGTCTGTGATGACCAGCACTTTAGCCTCTTCTGGTGTTCCATTCAATTTTATGAAGATTTTGCAGTTTGCTGACCATGTAGATTGGATCTTCCTCTGCTTTCTCAGGGAGCATGCCTTTCTGGCGATTTCGTCATTTGTTTTAGTCAGATGTTCGTTCAAGTAGACATCTGATCCCTTCAGCTTTTTTCCTTGCCTTAGCGGTGTGTTTTTATGCATTCTGTTCGAAAACTTTATTATTATGGCCAGTTTATCAGTCTTGTTTTTCCGTAGGAGAGGGTGACAGGCCTCAGTGTCCACTTCGATTCCCTTAGACTGAAGGAAAGCAGTTGACTGTTGCTCCACAGAGTTTGAGTGTGGCTCGCTGAATTCCCCAACGCTCATCGTCGTCACTGCTCGGGCGTATGACCAGGGTTTAGTCTCCAGCCCAGTGACAATGATGTCGTTCATTCGCATGTACTACAGGTAGTCCCCAGGTTACGAACGAGTTCCATTTTTGAGTCTGTTCTTAAATCAAATTTGTATGTAAGTCAGAACAGTTACATACAGTTCACATCGAGCATCAATTAGCCAAATGTTTTTCTTAGTATATAGTATATATTTTAACTAAAACTTCCATTATCCAAACCGCTTACCTTACTCAGGGTCACGGGGATGCTGGAGCCTATCCCAGCAATCATTGGGCAGCAGGTGGTGAGACACCCTGGACAGGCCACCAGGCCATCACAGGGCCGACACACACACACATTCACACCTAGAGACAATTTAGTACGGCCGATTCACCTGACCAACATGCTTTTGGACTGTGGGGGGAAACCGGAGCCCCCGGAGGAAACACACGCAGACACGGGGAGAACATGCAAACTCCACACAGAGGATGATCTGGGATGACCCTCAAGGTTGGACTACCTCGGGGCTCAAACCCAGGACCTTCTTGCTGTTTCTTGCTGTTTGACCAAAACATCATACATATAATAATGCAGTAATAATAATACATCTAATTACAGTACAGTATTGATAATTGAGAGAGGGAATGTGTGTATAGGTATAAAAAACTTTAAAGAAACATTTCTTACCTTTCAAACTCACCATCTGCCACTGTCCCAGGAGTGGGTTGCGACCGGGACAGTCCCATGGTGTTTTGTTTGTGCCAGCTAGTTAGCTTAGCCAGCCACTGGCTCACCTGGCATCTTTTTCAGCCGCTTCTCCGGGGTTGGGTTGTGGTGGCAGCAAGCTAAGTAGGGCACTTCAGATGTCCCTCTCCCCAGCAACCTCCTCCAGCTTCTCCTGGGGGATCCCAAGGTGTTCCCAGGCCAGATTGGACATGTAGTCCCTCCAGCGAGTTCTTGGTCTACCCTGGGGTTTCCTCCCAGTTGGCTGTGCCCGATAAACCTCCAAAGGAAAGTACCCAGGAGGCATCCTAATCAGAAGCCCGAACCACCTCAACATGCTCCTTTTGACGCAAAGGAGCAGCGGCTCTACTCCGAGCTCCCTCTGGATGTCCAAGTTCCCCACCCTATCACTAAGGCTGAGCCCAGACACTGTACGGAGGAAACTCATTTCAGCAGCTTGTATCTGTGATCTCATCCTTTCGATTACTACACAAAGCTCATGACCGTAGGTGAGGGTTGGAACAAAGATTGACTGGTAAATTTAGAGCTTTGCCTTCCGGCTCAGCTCCCTCTTCACCACAACGGTCCGGTACAACGTCTGAATAACTGCTGATGCTGCACCAATCTGCCTGTCAATCTCCCGCTCCATCCATCTTTCTCAGTCCGACTTCCAAAAATCGGTGTCGCAGTCCAGGCAGCAGTCAAAGCCAGATATCTCTCTTGTAGACAGTCCGAGCTTCATAACCCAAAATCAGTAGTCTATCGCGATATTATTTTTTTTAAAAAACAAGGAAAAAGAGACACGAGCGAGGGAATCATTTCAGGAAGTGATCAAACACTACTTGGCAAACTTACCCACCTTAGCTCCAATATGAATGTGTATATGTATGTGTGTGTATTTGCATATGTGCATGTTTGTACGTGCTAGAGAGTGAGAGAGACCTGTAGACTTTCATAGATTTCTCTTTACGCATATGTGTGATGGCATGTGTTTGTACAGAAATTTGTAATTTGTGATATTGGGCTATACAAGTAAAATTGACTTGACAAGTGTGCATCTTGACAGGGCAGATACTTTATCTGAATGTGTATTTGTGTGTATGACTGCTCGTGGCAGAGTTCCTCACTCTTTTATATTTGTCTCTGAATGCTGATTTGAATGCACATATATCTGCATGTTTATATGTGCTAGAGAGAAAGAGAGGCACACACCCGTAGATACATATATCTAAGGGTATGTGTGTGCATGTATGTGTGAGCGCATGTGTGAATGTGGGTTTCACCATGTGTTGGTGTCATAGTCATGTTACCTCAGCCGCAGGTCGGAGAGAACCGCAGGTGGAAATGTGAAGCCACCATGTAGACAACTCTACTGCGGTGGTCCCCTTTAGTCTCACACACACACATGCAAGCCCTCCCATCAGCACCCCGCCCATGTCACTATATCACCACACACATACAGGCCCAGCTCTCGTTACGCACATTTAACTGGTGCAAAAAATTATGAGCTGGAGCAAATATGGT
Organism: Lampris incognitus; assembly: GCF_029633865.1. Lineage (NCBI taxonomy): Eukaryota > Metazoa > Chordata > Actinopteri > Lampriformes > Lampridae > Lampris > Lampris incognitus. The sequence continues at coordinate 25,842,077 of NC_079219.1, read as the reverse complement.
TTGCCCCGTGTGTTTCAAGATGAATCCAAAACGGTTCTTGTGTTGGCAAGATTTGCCACCATTCTGCATTAATGATGAGAAGCCAGCCTTTAAAGCGTCATCGTTCCCTCCTTGATTTTTTTTTCCATATGCTCTCTTCTCTCTTAACAAGTGAGACGGCATTTGAAGATCTTTGAAAACAGCTTATTCTGGAGAGGGCCTCAGATTACGGCAAGCCTGGTAATGGACTGATATTATTGGCGTTTTAAAGCCACTTAAGAGTTGTGTTCAAAGGGACAACAGACTGTTTTGATGACTATGGGAGAGATCCAGCTGACACACACATGTTGGATAGACTCCATCATGAGCCGCGGGCCTGACGGAACCAAGCTCACGCTCACACACTTACACACATTTGAGCACAATCACACCAAACTCACATACAACTCCTGTGCACATACAGAATCCTTGCACACACCAGTCTTCCGTTTTGTGCATTGGGTGGAGGGGTTGTAGTGGTAGATAAATAGAAAATCAAAGAGAAAGGTATACATTATTGTGTGTGGTCATCTCTGCATGACTCAAAATAGCTCCAGCTCCATCCTTAAGAGACATCAGCTCTGTCCAAAACTTCCAGTTCTGACCTCCGTGGTGTCAGCTGACGTTAAGAATTGGAAGCCCTCTTCTACTTCGCTATATAAACACATCACACCTTGTCTGTTTCAAAAGAAGATGATGAGATCCAGTTTTGGATGAACCCTAGCAATGCAAAAGGAAGATATGGAGTATTGTCTCTAGCACAGAATAAACACATTTTCCCCAGCTTGAGGACCCTTTAGCTTTGTCAGTGTTCATTTTGAAAATGATTCGAATTCTGCACTGTACTTTCTGTCCAAGTCTTTCTCCTCTCTGTTTATTTCCCTGCACCAGCTACTCTAACAAGCCTAGTTAAAACCTTCTCTCCTCATGTCATGCCTGCTTTGTGTCTCTGCCCCACTGTGTATCTCCTTCTTTCCATACATCCTCTTCTCCTCCTCTCCAGTGGCCCGGCCTCGCAGGCCTGCTCAGCTTTCAGGATGTTGTACAGCATGTCCCACCTCTCTCCTCTCTCCTTTGGTACACCCCTCCCCCCCCCTTATTCCCTCTCTCTCTCTCGCACTCTCTCTCTCTTTCTCCCTCCCTTCTCCTCACTCTCGCTTCCCGGTGGCCCGCAGGATGTTGTACAACATTTCCTCCCCATCCACTGCTTTTCTCTCTCCCCGTCATCCCTCGTTCTCTCTTGTACTCTCTCTCTCCTTATCACACTCTATCCACTCCAGGATGTTGTTGAGCCGCACTCTCCCTCTCCCTCTCTCTCTTGCGCGCCCTCTCTCTCTCTCTCTCTCTCCATCTGGCCTCCCCTGTTCCTCACCTCCCTCCTCTTTCTCTGCGTTCCTGGCTGCTCCTTTGCTCCCATCAGCCCTCCCTCTCTGGTCCTGTTCACAGGATGCTCTAGAGTATTTCCTGCCACCAGGGCTACAGGAAAGAGCCTCGTTTGATGTACCATCTCCTCTAATTCTTTACACCTGGTTTCTTCTCTGACTGCACAGCTTTTTATGCACAACAGAAGCTGTGCTTCCCTTACCCCCCTCTCACACGCACGCACTCTCACACAAACTTAACACAGACTCAGACACACACATAAACCACTCCCTACTACCGCTTTTCCATTGGTCTCTTGTGACCCCATGCTAACAACCCGGTCCTATGTCCAATGTGTTTTGGAAAGGGGTTATAAACTTGATCTCACAGAAGCACGTGGGGGGGGGGGGTGCTGTGGTCTGTCCCTCCCTGCTTCCCAATGCAATCTAATAAAAGCAAGACCCTGGTCACATCACTGAAACCCACATGCTTTATTTTGAAGCTCTTTTTTGCCTGCTTTGTATTTTAAACCCCCACCCCTCTGCTGCTGCTTCTTCATTTTTTACATCTGTTCTTTTTTTGGTTATCTTCTTTTGTTTTTTTTTGTTTTTTCCACTGTTAATGGTTCTAAGTGCCCAGGGCTGTTTGCATGTCGGCGTTTGGTCTGAAGTTTTGGCTTTGTGTTGTTTGAATGCCATGTTTTCACAGCACTGCCTGTTTAGAGCTGTGGTTTGTCAGAAGCCTGGCCTGCAGGGGCACTTCTTACTTACTGTTCTGGAGTCACTGTATTAAACACTGGCTGGCAGCAGAGAAGAGGAGGGCAAATGCTCTGCTGGAAAGCCAGAGACCTGAGAAGAGTTGTAGAGGAAAGTAAAGGAGATGAGGAGAGAAGAGGATTTGGGTAAGCGAGGAAAGAAGGAAGAGTAGGTTCTTTGGTCTTTGGTCTCAGATGTTGCCATTGCTCAATCATTTTCAAGCTCATTACAATCCAAGGATGTGAATGAGCCTTGTACACCTGTAATGCTTGCCATACCCACCTCGGCAGCATATACCAACATGTACCCTGGCTCTGCCAAATGATGGAAGCTAAGCAGGTATGCACTTGACTAATACTTGGATGGGAGACCTCCCAGGAAAATGAGTTGCTGCTGAAAGTGGTGTTGGTGGGTCAGTAGGGGGAAGTCTTCCCTCTGGTCCTAAAAAACAACAAATATCAAATCCCAATGCCCCAGTGCAGTGACGGGAACACTGTGCTGTAGGAGAGGCCCTCCTTCAGATGAGGTGTTAAACCGAGGTCCTGACACACTGTTGTCATTAAAGATCCCATGGCACTTATCACAGAGTAGGGGGTTCCCTGGTGTCCTGGCAAAATTCCCAACCTGGCTCTCTCCATCTGGCCACCTAATCATCCCCCCCATCTAATTGGCTCAATAGTTCCTCCTTCTCCACCTCAAGCTGATGTATGGTGAGCATTCTGGCATGAAATGGCTGCCATGCATCACCCAGGTGGGTGCTACACATTGGTGGTGGTTGAAGTAAGTTACCCCCTCAGTGTGAAGTGCTTTGGGTGTCTAGAAAAGCACTATATAAATGTAGTTATTATTATTTTTTATTTTTATTATTATGGCGGCAGGCATGGGTGCAAGTCGATGAATACTGGGATGGCATCCAACACTTTACCTGTTCCCCCATCCATAGGGTTAGTAGTTGTGTTAGGAAGGGCATTCAAAGTAAAATGTTGCCAAATCATTATTCGGATTGGCAAGACCATGCCGGATTGGTCGAGGCCTGGGTTAACAACGACCGCCATCGGTGTAGTGCCCTCACGGGGTACCAATGGAAAGTATCAAATCCACTGTGGCAACCCCTGGGAAACAGGAAACAACCCAAAAGAAGAAGAAGATTATTATTATTATTATTTTCTCCCCCTATTCATATGCATCTCTTTCTCTGCTCTGTTTTTCCTGTCTCTCTGTGCACAGTGAGGTTCTCTCTGCGTGGTTCTCCCTGCTTATTGGGACAATGTGCTGTGCCAGCCAACACACAGCAACAATCAGGCTGCTTGTCTGAGAAACCACTGTCATTGTATGACAGGCACCAGATGAGGCTGATTGAATACAGCCTTCATTCCAGCACCACCTCTTGCAAGGGGCCAGTGGCTTTGTTGCGGCACAGCAGCCACCTGTTAAAAGGTGCTCCAGTTTCACGTTACCCGCTCTCACATGCAATTCTCTCTGCTACCTTTAATCACTCTTGCATTTGTTCGTCCCCATTTTTCTCACAGACCCTTGTCAGTCTCCCTCTCTCACCCGCTGTATATTCCCCTGCCCTTCCTCTGTTTCTCTCCCTGCATTTCTCCGTTCCCTCTCCTCAGTATAAACAGTATTGCTGGTGGAATTACATAAGCCTTGATATGTCTTCTTTGCTTTTCTCAATAAAAGGGGAAAAAAGGAGGGAGAACTCCCATATAGACATGTCACATTGTATAAATAGTCTTGGCGGTTTGAATGAAGGCGAGATCCGCTTCAGAATTATAAACACTGGCCCCACAGTCATTCACCAAAGAGGAAGAATTAACTGATGCAGGAAGCATGTGTGCCCCAGATTATTCTAATTATTTTATGTTGTTTCCCTTGCTGACACAGAAGTATTTGGACACTATCTCATGAGAAAGCGGTTATAGCCCGATTGTCTTGGGCGGCTCCGGAGGCTTTCAAACTGTTCTCATATCCTCCAAGCCTGACCTGCCTCCTCTTAAAAAACTTGTGATTTAGACATAAGTTTTTAATTCCATTATATGGGAGCTTCCAGCAGCAGGCCGTTGTATTTTGTTTCATTCTGCCTTTTGTTTGTTGGAAGGAAATTTGAATTAGAACAAAATGTTGTTTAAGGTCAAGGCGAACGCCAAGAAGAACCTACTGTTTTAGCTATCCGATTACATGTTTGTTCAGCCTGTCTGCTAAACCTGTAGCATACGCTAACCTAATCAAATATGGCCATAATTTCCCTGACTTTGTTTAGGAAAATTTCCATACTTTATCCCAAGAAGGATAAGGCCTTGATATCTAATCTGGCTGCTTTAAACATTTGTCAGAATTCAATAATTGCTGTAAACAATGAGTAATCAACTTCAAAGTGCTCTGCCAAAGACCCTTATTTTCACAGATAAAAATGAGCATCTTCAAAAATACACAATGCATCTGTGTGTACAATAACGTGAACCAGCTTTATACTACCATACAACCGCTTTGTCAATTTCTAGTGGAAAAACAGTAGTGGCTTATACTGAAAAATCCATATGGCAAACCTGATTTTGCAGTGTATTAAAACACCTTTTCTGCTGGAGCATGCACTGAACAATTTCTGCAGATTTTAATCAAGAATAATATCAAAAAGCCCATTCTTCAGCCTACTCTGATGTTCTCATAATGCACAATGCAGATATGTTTATATATTATGTGTGTCTGTGCACATGTGTGTGGCTGTATTTGTGTGTATATGTAAGTGCATGCTTTTGTTTGTTTGCATGAGGTTGTGTTTGCAGTCTTGTGTATATTGGTGGAAACCGGTATGCGTGTGTCTATACTTGCATTCCTGTGTGGCTTTGCAGTACGTGAGCTAGATGTACACTGTGCTCATGATAGTCCATATGTACAACCCACTGTTTCAAAACAAAACTCTTTTGTACTTCCACTCAGCAATTAGACATGAAGTTTAGCAATGAAAGGAGAAACATTCACCTCTGATCCATGTGTGGGTTCATGTTTTAGTAATCTGGACAGCGCTTCTGATACAACATGTGATGTGCAGCTGTATAAGTATTGTTCTCACTGATATCATACGTCAATCCACTCGAAAATGCGTCAGCTGGAATAAATGGTTTTAGTCCTCGGTGATTCTGGGCCCTTTTTGTTTCAAAAGAGGTTTTGATCCAGTTCAGGCCATGTCAGTCACAGACGTGAGCGGGCTAAACACATTGCCAGAGACTAGAGGCAGAAGGCTTCGGATGTGGAATCCTCCTCTAGCTGCAGAGGGATCATTTTACTTGAATTAGTCTTAAAGTAGCATTGGGGTATGTGCCTGTTCTACTTCAGCTTAATGAAAATGACTACATGAGGGTAGACTAGATCCCTGGCAGTCCTACCTATGTTCCTTACTGCAACCAGTTATGAATAATCTATTCCATGCATGTGCTTAGTGATAAATTAAAGATAAGGCCTCTTGAATTAAAGTGATGGTAGGATTACATCATTGCAAAATTGCTTGGTGGGGACATAAATCTGGTTTCAATTGGGGTTGGAGGAAGTCAACGAGGCATTCCCTTCACACCTCTGCATCAGGGACCCGCTCCCAAAAATCTGCCTCCTGACATGCTTTATAAAAGCAGCATTATGTCTTCTTTCAGAGCAGAGAGGAAGCATATCAAATCTGTTACTGTTAACAGAGGAAGTGATTTCACAAACACTGGCCCACTCGATTCTGTGTGTGTGTGTGGGGGGGGGGGGGGTTTGTCCAATAGTGTGCACACATACACACAGCAGCCTCAGTCATGCACAGAAGAGGAATCAAGGTTTCTCAGTAGATCCATTGCAGATGTACCTACTAAATGAGGGAAGCCAGTGAGGAGTCAGTGTCTTCAAACAGCCTGTGAATTACTGTCCTCATTACCCAGGAATGCTCTGTGTTTAGAGCTACCTGCAGCAAGCAAGCAGTGGAAAAAAAGCATTGTTTAAGTAGACTAGGAAAACTGTGTGCACGTGTGTGTGTGTGTGTGTGTGGTGTGTGTGTGTGTGTGCGTGCGTGCGTGCGTGCGTGCGTGCGTGCGTGCGTGCGTGCGTGCGTGCGTGCGTGCGTACATACACATGTGGGTGCATGCACGTGCCATGATACTAGGCGCTGCCCCATAGAAACATCTCCTGTCCAGGATTGCATTAAGCAAGAGTTTTCCATCATTCACTTAACCATCTTTGCTAACGCACTATCAAAATGTCGCCTGCTTGGTAGACACTTATTTTGCTGTCTCTGTCGAGTAGGATACTCACATTTTATTGCCAATGTACCCACATGAGGTTCCAGTATAATTTACCATTATCTTTTCATAACTTAACATTTTGTTTAGCATAGTCCTAGTAAGAAACCCACGCAGACACGGGAGAACATGCAAACTCCACACAGAGGCGTTTGCATGTTCTCCCCATCTGCTTGGGTTTCCTCCGGGTGCTCCGGTTTCCTCCCACAGTCCAAAGACATATAGGTCAGGTGAATCGGCCATACTAAATTGTCCCTAGGTGTGAATGTGTCGGCCCTGTGATGGCCTGGCGGCCTGTACAGGGTGTCTCCCTGCCTGCCGCCCAATGACTGCTGGGATAGGCTCCAGCATCCCACGACCCGAATTCGGATAAGCGGCTTGGATAATGAATGGATGGATGGTCCTAGTAAGGCATGTTGTAGTGTTAGTATTTGGTATGATAATCCACATATGTACAAATGTAACACAAAATATAAAATTGGTGAACATGAAAACAGATATTATGGGTAAAAATAGATGACAGAATTTTTACAACCCCATTCTTAACAGTGATGGATCATGATTAATTGCAGCGTAACCCCTGATCTTGTCGATGCATGATGTACCTGAGCAGAGGTTGTGCACAGGCCAACTTCTGCAAACTTCAGTGATTGCTACCTTTAGTTAAGTAAATGAGCAGCATCGACATTTTGAATTAACAGAGTTAATGTGTGAAACTAGAAAATGTTACTCAAAACAAATATCCCCATTCACCATTTCTGGAATGCCCCCCCTCTTTTTTTCTCCCCAATTGTACCTGGCCAATTACCCCACTCTTTCAAGCCATACCGGTCGCTGCCCTACCCCCTCTGCCGATCTGGGGAGGACTGCAGACTACCACATGTCTCCTCCGATACATGTGGAGTCGCCAACCGCTTCTTCTCACCTGACAGTGAGGAGTTTCACCAGGGGGATGCAGCACGTGGGAGGATCATGCTATTCCCCCCAGTTCCCCTCCCCCCTGAACAGATGCCCCGACCAATCAGAGGAGGTGCTAGTGCAGGGAACAGGACGTATACCCACATCCGGCTTCCCACCTGCAGACACGGCCAATTGTGTCTGTAGAGATGCCCGACCAAGCCGGAGATAACACAGGGATTCGAACCGAAGATCCCTGTGTTGGTAGGCAACGGAATAGACCGCTACGCTACCCGGACGCCCTCTGGAATGTCTTTTAATAAGAATGCATATGATAAGAACTTGTTCAGGTAAGAATAGTCACTGATATCTGTGGATTCTATGAAATATACATCAGTAGATACCAAATTAAACAGCTCTTAAGCCTTTATTATTGTCAGATGGCCTGTTTGCTAACAGGAAACAGTGATGCAAGCAGCAGAGTTAGAATTAGATCATGATGAGTCTGTGAATTATAGATCCCAGACTGACACCCTCAGCAAGCCGTCACAGCGAGCACATGTTATCCCGTGTCTTCAGAGGCACGCGTCCAACACAGCCATGTTTATAACAACGCCACTTCTCCGAGGTGTAAACGGCACGGGAGATGAATGGCTCTGGCAATTACCATGTTGAAATCAAAGTGCAAACACTGACTTTAATATATACCATGTCACTGTAAACAAAAGGCCTTACTATCTCATACCACCGTCACCAGGGTGGTATGAGCTCGTGCTAAGCCCTGCTCGTATTGTATATAGAAGTAATGCTTTCCTCCTAAGATTTTGTATAAATATGATAAAATTGGTCGAGTCTGAGTGCCTTTAAAATCCAATCAGCCTAATGAATAACAGGCTTCTTTCAGGAGCAGCTGTAGAGATGAGTAGTGCTGATGTGCCCACAAGTGAATCGATAATTGATCTTTCTCATGTATGACAGCTCATCAAGACCTCAAGCGGACAAGCTGAAATGTGTTATTCATTGCCCATCACTTCCAGCATAACTCAGGGACCTGGAGATTAACAGTGTCTTTTATTTTTGTTCTGAGTACTCAGAGAAGAGTGTAAGACACCTAAAGTGAGTAGCTTTATTTTACAAAGTGTGAGAAATGTTGAGCTTGCTGCAGCTTTGCTAACTTGGATACTGTGTGCTGCATTTGATTTTTTTATATGTGTGTTAGACTTCTGTTGAATTGCTTCAGTCATCAAAAATCCTTTTAGCTGCAACGGTTTAAGAAAACAAGTCCCCGCGACTGACTCTCATATTCTGCTGACTCGCCATGTTCCACGACATCATTTCCCCCGCTAACTCTGAGGGCTGTGCAACGTTCTAATTCCGGGCTTTAATTACTTTAATTGGTGGATGCAAATTAGCGCCAATTGGACCTGACTGGGGTCATAAATCCACATCTCAGAAGTTGCCGGGATTTTGGCAATTCGGAGTGGACCACTGTCGGCTGGGGTGCTTAACTTACTAAGTAATTGCATGTTTCATGAATCATAATGCTTATGAATTCCCCCTCAACACACACACACACACACACAAGCCCAGTGGGACTCTGATTTGATCAGTTGGGACTCATAGTGAGCTGACTGAGAAGGCGCTGCACAGCTCAGCTCTCTCCACAACAGAAATACCCTGGAAAAGCCACCGGGTGCTAATAGTGCTTGGCTAATGATATTTGGACCCACAGAGAAAGAACGTTGCAACCTCAACTGAACACTGATGCAGAATTTATGGCTGAATGATATACTAGATGTTGGTCTCACAAGCACTTTGCCTCAGGGTATGACTTAAGGGTTTTAAACAGAGCGGGAGAGATCTCTGCCGCAAAATGAAATGGCACAGCAAAAAGACATGCACCGTTAGCACTTCACGTGGTATATGTTCTCTCAGTCCAAATATACAGTAGTTGGGGGCTGCTCAGAACAAAGAAACCAGAACACCCATGAAATATAGCACGTCTGTGTACAGAGCTAATTTAGCTTGACTTAGCTGGATTAAGGCTGAGATATCAATGAAATTTCTACTCAGTATGTGTGCTGTACCAGGAGAGCAGCACCATGGGGGCCCATCTCCCTGATACACACACACACACACACACACACACACACATTTCCATACACTCCTGCATCTACTGAACATGTAAGCAGACATGTATTGCATGTGATTGTGGGAGAGATGGGGTGAAAAGCAGGTCTGGGGTTGCGGGCTCAGGTTGCACATTTCGGAGTGAAGAGTTCCAGAAGCCAGAGGGCTTGGTATTGCCCTGGTGCTTCCTGCTGCTCTGGTCTAGGGCAGGGGATTGGGGATGGGGGGGGGGGTGTTGGAGGTAGGAAAAGTAACCCTGTTAGAGTCAAGGGCCATGATACTACAACCCTGTCCCACAGAAGCACCTCTGGAGGGGGCTGAATTTAGTCAGCGGCTCTGCTTATCATATTCTTCATGTGCCTTATAATTCCATTACAATTCTGTTATCCTCTTTCAATGTTTTATTCTGTAAATTGGGTTTTATTCTGTACACACAACATCCATTGCACATCTATCCATCTTGGGAGAGAGAGATCCCTCCTCTGTTGCTCTCCCTGAGGTTTCTTCCTATTTTTTCTCCCTGTTAAAAGGTTTTTTTTAGGGAGTTGTGCCTTATCCAATGCGAGGGTCTAAGGACAGGATGTTGTATTGCTGTAAAGCCCACAGAGGCAAATTACATAATTAAGGACTAGGCATCCGGGTGGCGTGGCAGTCTATTCTGTTGCCTACCAACAAGGGGATTGCCGGTTCGAATCCCTGTGTTACCTCCAGCTTGGTCGGGCATCTCTACAGACACAATTGGCCGTGTCTGCGGGTGGGAAGCCGGATGTGGGTATGTGTCCTGGTCGCTCACTAGTGCCTCCTCTGATCAGTCGGGGTGCCTGTTTGGGGGGAGGGTGAACTGGGGAGGAATAGTGTGATCCTCACACATGCTATGTCCTCCTGGCGAAACTCCTCACTATCAGGTGAAAAGAAGCGGCTGGCGACTCCACATGTATTGGAGGAGGCGTGTGGTAGTCTGCAGCCCTCCCAGGATCAGCAGAGGGGGTGGAGCAGCGACCGGGACAGCTTGGAAGAATGGGGTAATTGACCAAGTACAATTGGGGAGAAAAAGAGGGGGGAATGACAGGATTGTATTGCTGTAAAGACCCCTGAGATAAATTTTCAATTTGTAATATTGGGCTATACAAATAAATTGACTCAACTTTCTCGATGTGCCATGTAATCGGCCCTTCTATAAAAGAGAGGTTTCTCCACTGCTATGACTCTAAACATGCATCTCCATGTCCCTCTCTCTTTCCAACATCTCTTCTTGCAGTAGCATGATGAAATCCTTTATTGGTGCCTATGCATGTGTATGTGTACACTGTGTATGGGTTGTTGTGCTTGCTTATTTGCTGGTAAACAATGCCAATGGCTTTATGTGTGTGTTAGTTAATGTCTTAAAGTGTGCAAGTGACTCACATGTGAAGATCCCCTTGTAAGTTCTTCTAGTATGTCAGCATACAGAACCATCTCAAACCTACTGAATATTAAGCGACTAGTCCTCCCACACATCTGCTTAAGAACACAAATTGGAATTAACGCAATGCCCAGCACATGAATTGACCCAAAGAATTCCAAACACAGAAAAAAGCTTGCAAATAGTTGTTCATTTGTAAATTTGTCTGCATATCTTCTCTTGAGTCTAATTGCCTTTATGCATGCTCAATAATCCAGGTAAAGAAATCACAGGAAGTTGAATCAGTTCATCTGGACACAACGTTTATTGGGAGAAATGTTTCATCATTCATCTGAGTGACATCTTCAGTCTAAACTGACTGCAGGTATCCCCAACCTTATAAACAATACAGTGGCATAACAACCGAACCAATGATCGGTTTCATATGCAAATTGATGTGACCATTAACAAGAGTTACAATGATCATGTGTACTATTCACAGAGGATTGGGGAATAGTTGCAATCACGGCATTGTAAAATGGCGACAGATGTACCACCCCCCCCCCCAGTTCAGGGATGAGGGACATTTAATTGTTGATGTTTACCGTAAACCAACACATACTGACCAATACTTAAGGTTTGACACTCATCATGCACTGGAGCACAAACTAGGAGTCATCAGGATGCAGTACCACCGAGCTGACAACGTCCCCACTGACACAGCAGCCGGAGAAGAGGAGAAATCCCACATTAAACAGGCCCTGGGTAAGTGTGGTTATCCTAACTGGGCGTTTGTCAAAGCCAGGAAGATGCCCGACCAGTGCACCAGCCGATCAAAGAGAGAAGAAGGACAACAGCTGCCTAAACGTAAACCAGTTGTGATTCCATATGTGACAGGAGTGTCGGAAAAGTTGAGATGCATATTTTCCAAACGTCACATCTCAGTTGCTTTCAAATCCCAAAACACACTGCGCCAGAAATTGGTCCACCCCAAGGATCAGGTCCCCTGGCACAAACAGCAATATAGTGTATGCTTTTAAGTGCTGGGAAGCTTGCCGTAACTTATACACTGGGGAAACCATACAGACGCTGGTCAAGAAGATGGCACAACACAGAAGAGCTAACATGTCAGGCCAGGACTCTGCAGTCTGCACCCATCTACAGGCCAGTGGCCACTATTTCAAGGATGAGGATGTACACATCCTTGATAGGGAGGAACACTAGTTTGGACAGGGAGTCAAAGAGGCCATCTAAACTTAGCACAAAAAGTAAGGAAATTTGTGTTTGGTAGATTATTTCTTTGTTGTAACAATGCTTCTTGGCAATAAATCTTATATCAGGCAGCTGGTTGTCAGCACCTGGGGTACCAGAAGCTCAAAACAAGAGTCAATAGCAACAGCAAAATAAGCTGTTTGGCATTGGCAGAGAAGATTTGGCAAATTTTTCATGGGCGCAGTCCACATACTCAGCTCTGCTGCTCATCCCACAAATGCATGTTCCTTACAAATGTGGCACCATTTAAAAGGGAAATAAACAGGCTTTCCAACGGTATAAGATTGATTGCCAAGAAGCATTGTTACAACAAAGAGATAATGTACCAAACACAAATGTCCTTACATGTTGTGCTAAGTATATGTGAAGAGGGAACGACCATCCCTGAACCGAGGGGGTGGGGGTCCAAGAGTACTTCTGTCACCATCTTACAATGCTGTTATTGCAACTATTCCCCAATCCTCTGTGAATAGTACACATGGCCATTTTAATTCTAGCAAATGGTCACAGCAATTTTCATATGAAACCGATCACTGGTTTCGGTCGTTATGCAACAGTATTGTTTATAAGGGTGGGGATACCTTCAGTTAGTTGAGACTGAAGAAGTGACTTAGATCAGTCATGAAACGGTTCTCCCACTAAACGTGTCCAGATGAACTGATTCAACTTTCTGGGATTTAATGGAATTATGAAAAACAAGCTTTTTTCGCTGTGATGAAGTATCAACAAAAACTCTCCAAGTTTTGCATTCTTAGTGTATCACTGCAATATCTGAAGTATTGTCGGTTCCCCAGTTTCTCACTGGAGGACTTGAATTAGATGAAGTCCTTGAGTTGAAGCCATAATAATATTGGAGAGGAGCCCTCATGTTTCAGCTCTGATGCAAAATCAGCCCAGTGGCTTTGAGAACTGAAATCGGGTTTAAACTGTGTCAGAAGAAGGAGAATTTAAAAAAAAAAATAATACCCATGAATGCCATGAAACAGAACTTTCTTACTGCTGAGCTTTTGATCCATTTTTATAAATAGCAGAAATTTGTCATAAAAAATAATGTTTTTTGTGGTCTTTTCCTGCAATTAAAATAAGGTTTGGCATGGGAACAAGGACCAAGCTAAGTACTCGTGTTTGAGAAAACTCTCTCTCTCTCTCTCTCTCTCTCTCTCACTCTCTCTTGTCCCCCCCCCCCCTTCCCTGTATCCTCCCTCATCTGCAGGAGCATATGTCATTTATGACTTGTTATTTTCAATTTTCCTCCATATTTTCCACATGGTAGGAACAGGCAGATGTCTGACAATGGCATGTGAAACTCTGCAGAAGGGTGTGTTCCACCTGCCCTGTTCTGTATGTTTTTAGTTCAGCCGCGTATACGGCGGGCAGAATGAGCGCCGTGCTTTCCCAAGACATTTCTCTCTGATTCCTCTTGGCCGAGTGGTGTGGTCTTCACATGACCAATCAAATATGTCAGACCGCCAGAGTTTTCCCCCCCATGTGTACAACAAGAAAATCTGGCTCCAATTATTATTGCACCCTGAGGGGAACTTCCAAAATTCCTCCCCTCCTCATTTGTCAGAAATGAAGCTCTCTCGTTTCCTGCGATTGGCTGAAATATGTCTTTTGATATTAAATCACGCTGGTTTCCACTGGCTGCATGACCAAGACAAATGTTTATCATATTTATTTATGTCATTGGAGATGACCCTGTAGCTCAGCAATGTGGAGACTTGGCTGCAAGACTCCATGTTATGTTGATTATGAGTAAGAGAGTCTCCTAAATAAGCTGAAGTTAAGAGATAATTTGGAAAGCCTATGAGGTAACTGTGGTTTGTTTAATGTGAAAAGTACAGTTCAGTGATGGGGGGGGGGTGATGGAGGTACTGTTACAAAAGGCCTAAAGAATCTAGACTGACACATCCCACCCATATGCTAAAAAGTTCTTGGTTTGACTTATATCTTATTCTGTTGATAAATGCGGTTCCAAATGTTGATTAAGGATCTGTTTCAGTTGTTTGTATGTCAACAAATCTGGCTAAATCCAGTTATACACCTCTGATCTCCCATTGCCATTGTTTTTGTACTTGGTGCTCATTGTCATAACATCACGCTCTGGTAGAAGCCTTCCCAGTGTGGCTGAAGAAAGCAAAGGCTGTACGAAAATTGCTATTGACGTTGCCGAAACAAATAAAACTACTCATGCCGTCGGTACATCTGTAGCCATTTTAAGCCCTTATTTATGCCATTTAAGCTCTCATTTGAATTCACCAGCACAAATAAACATATCATAATGAAAAGAAGGGCCCTGATGTCATATGCAGATGTTGAATTTTGATTATTCCTTTTGCCTCATGAATTCGTCAGGATCTTGTCTCTCTAGGCAAAATAGATGACATCATTGTTTCTTGGCCCTGACGGGCTGATGTTTGCTCACTTTGCCGAAAGCCCTTCGACTGTAGAAACAGGACTGCCCACTCTTGACATATCTCTACATCTCTTCTACCATCTTGCAGTTTGTGTAAACTGAAGAATGCCTGGGCTTAGAGAGAGAGAGAGAGAGAGAGAGAGAGAGAGAGAGAGAGAGAGAGAGAGAGAGGTAGAGGTAGTTGTGGCCCCAGTCTTTAGACTACCAAACAGTCCAGACATGTTTCAAACAGTCTTTATAGTCAATGATATATTGGCATAAATCAGACATTTTTAAAAGGCAATTGATTTCACCTGAGGCCTGCAAGGTTATTTATCGGAGTGCTCGGTATATGAGTGTGTACCCTGGCCTTAATTCAGCCATAAATCAGCCTAGATGAATCCAGAAAGGGCAGATTGGGGGGGGGCAGTGGTGGTCAGGGCCTGGTGCCAGGACCTCTTCAGTCGGTTCAGTGTAGCAGACTACCTGCTCTACTGCTGGAGCTGGAATGTGCTGTACTGTGACTAACTATAGCAGGGAGAGCCTGAGCCAGTATGAGGTCCCAGCAGAACGCATGAGGAATATTTACACATCCACTTTGTTGTGTTCACACTTTGTAACTCACTCATGGACTGTGACTTGTGCTCAATCTCTGATGGCACTACATCACATGCAGACATACACACATAAGCAAAAACTGTTCTAAAATGATTAATATTCAACTTTTCAACCCCCTTCCTATTCCCATTTATATACAACTAAAATCCCACTCACTCTATCTACTCTGAACCTCCTCTTGACACTGAGCATGCTGATGCCTTTTCTGAAATATTAAAAGTCTCATTATGGGGGGCGTCTGGGTAGTGTAGTGGTCTATTCTGTTGCCTACCAACACGGGGGTCGCTGAGACGAATCCCCGTGTTACCTCCAACTTGGCCGGGCGTCCCTACAGACACAATTGGCCGTGTCTGCGGTTGGGAAGCTGGATGTGGGTATGTGTCCTGGTAGCTGCACTAGCATCTCCTCTCATTTGTCGGGGTGCCTGTTCAGGGGCGAGGGGGAACTGGGGGGAATGGTGTGATCCTCCCACACACTACGTCCCCCTGGAGAAACCCCTCTGTCAGGTGAAAAGAAGCGGCTGGCGACTCCACATGTATCAGAAGAAGCATGTGATAATCATACCTCCCCGGATTGGCAGAGGGGGTGGAGCAGCGACTGAGACGGCTTGGAAGATAGGGTAATTGGCCAAGTACAATTGGGGAGAAAAGGGGGAAACCCCCCCCCCAAATAAAATCTCATTATGAACCTATGGCATTCACAAATAACTTCGAGGCGTTAACATAACCAACATCCCTGTCCCTCTCTCCTCTCAGCCGTGCGCTCAACCTGGGTATCTTGCGTGATCCCGGTTCCGAGGTAGAGGACCGTCAGTATCAGCTGGACCTCCAGTCCATCAACATCGGGACAGCCCAGTGGGAACAGCTCAAGCCGGAGAAGGATGGAGCAAAGGGAGGGGTGTCATCTGAGGGTGAGAGGAGCTCCCAAAACCCTGCCTTGGAGTGGAACATGGCCAGCAGGTAAGGATTCATGGATGCTAGATGTCCGGCCTTGTAATACCAGCAGTGTGGGATTTTACTGAATAAAAACTGTAGGTTTTTATCAATCAGATAAAATATCACGAGGCTCTCTATGTAGGGACATGAATCAAATATATATTTGATGATTTGTATGTGTTGAGGCGGCACGGTGGCGCAGTAGTTAGCGCGGTTGCCTCACAGCAAGGAGGTCCTGGGTTCAAGCCCCGGGGTAGTCCAACCTTGGGGGTCATCCCAGGCCGTCCTGTGTGGAGTTTGCATGTTCTCCCTATGTCTGCGTGGGTTTCCTCCAGGGGCTCCGGTTTCCTCCCACAGTCCAGACATGTAGGTCAGGTGAATCGGCCATACTAAATTGTCCCTAGGTATGAATGTGTGTGTGTGTGTGTGGGCCCTGTGTGATGGCCTGGCGGCCTATCCAGGGTGTCTCCCCGCCTGCCACCCAATGACTGCTGGGATAGGCTCCAGCATTCCCGCGACCCTGAGAGCAGAATAAGCGGTTTCAGATAATGGATGGATGGATGGATATGTTGAGCACTATAGTTCCTATGAGAGCCATTTTATTTTTTTGGGCTGGTGGGTTCTAAGCAAAATAATCTTCATGCACAGGTTCACATCATGTGTTTGCACAGATCTGGATAAATTGCGCTGAATCTGGTCATAATCTTAACGCGTTCACATCACGGGTGGGGGGGGGGGGAGCTGTGCATCCAACAGTTGACCACAGCACAGCTGCAAATGCAAACTTAAAGCCTTGAAGGTTCACACATTATGTCACAAACTGGGACTATCACAGCAGTTACCCGACAGACGATTAGTGTCACAGTTATTGAATAAAACATCATAAATTCATTATCTTTTTTCTGTGCACCAGTGTTAGCACATATTACTCAGGTACTGTGTGTGTGATCCACTGTTAATGTTCCATATTTCATCTCGTCAGTCTTGATGTGGGAGCCGCATGTAGTTATTGAGTTAGCTCTGTCTCATAGAGCCTCTCCGTACAAAGTCATAATTACAAACCCTGTCATTTTTTTTAATGACTCGGGAGCTAAAACAAGCACTAGGGTAACTGCCTGTTTGGCCCTGTGTCCTTTTTTCACTCGTATTTTGAGAGGGAACGGGCCCAAAAATCACAGAATCACAGGCAAGGAGTCCAGATTCGTTCCCCATCAACTAAAAATAAGACCCCTGAAAGAATGCGGCATGGTGCCAAATCACTGTGGGCCCGATTGTGACTGAGCACGCTCCGGTCACCGGGGCTACACCCACATGTTTTACACACACACACACACACACACACACACACTGAATATCCGTCAGTCATAAACACGTGTGCTCACAGAAGCACCTTGCACATTCACTCACACACGCTTATCACAAACACTCACATATTCTCAGTATCTTTCGCACACATCCATTATGTACTAAACTCTTTTTCACACACACACACACACACACACACATTTACATACATCTGTCCCACCCTCCAAAAATGAATCAGGCCTTGCATCATAGCCAGCTCTCCACAGCACGACGAGGTCAAGGCTGTCTCAGAGAGAGCTTCTCCATACTGTGATAGTCTATGGGAGCCTTGCCAGGAAACACCGAGACTGCTTGCCTCTGCTGCTGCTGCTGCTGCTGCTGCTGCTGCTGCTTCTGCTTCTGCTGCTGCTGCCGCTTCTGGGCCTGGAGCTCAAGAGTCTTTATTATTACAACCGTTCAAGGCTCATTTCCTCACTGTAAATCCTCAACAACCTTCAGTTCAGTCAAATGTTTTGTGGAAACTGATAACCTTAAAAACATTGTTCAGCAAGCTCAATTGCCTTTACGTAGATATATATATATATGTGTGTGTGTGTGTGTGTGTGTGTGATATATTATACACACACACACACGCACGCACGCACACACACACACATATATATATAAAACTTCATTAAATGAAACATTCAATGGTAAGGAACGTACTCAACAAACAAGGAGCAAAATAATCCAGTGATTCAAGTAATTCTTTAACGGAGAGTATAAACCTGTTTCATGCCATAAGCAATCATCAGCTGTCAATAGAGCAAAACATCAAAGAATATAACAACATATTAATTGTCTCGCCGTGCACATCATGTGCACAACGTCCAATGGGGAAGGAGGAGGTTCCTACATCACATATATTTAAATATGGCACCTCCCCCTTCCCCATTGGATACTGGATTCTTTTTATATGTATATAGCGTTTTTTTCCGAAACCGTCGATGGTGTTGTGAGTGCTCAACTAATGATGAGCAGAATATCAACACGGATACAGGAAAAAATGTATTACTGCGATGTATTAAAATCTTTTTTCCTGTATCCATGTTGATATATATATATATATATATATATATATATATATATATATATATATATATAGGATGTTCAACTAATGATTGATTTTGATTGTTTAAGCTTTTGTGTAATATAAACTGAATCTGGCGTCCGGGTGGCATGGTAGTCTATCCCGTTGTCTACCAACACGGGGCTCACAAGTTCGGATCCCCTTGTTATCTCCGGCTTGGTCGGCCGTCCCTACAGAGACAGTTGGCCGTGTCTGCGTGTGGGAAGCCGGATGTGGGTATGTGTCCTTGTCACTGCACTAGCGCCTCCTCTGGTCGGTCGGGGCACCTGTTCGGGGAGGAGGGGGAACTGGGGGGAATAGCATAATCTTCCCACATGCTATGTCCCCCTGGCGAAACTCCTCATTGTCAGGTGAAAAGAAGCGGCTGGTGACTCCACATGTATCAGAGTAAGCATGTGGTAGTCTGCAGCCCTCCCTGGGTCAGCAGAGGGGGTGGAGCAGTGACTGGGATGGCTCAGAAGAGCAGGGTAATTGGCCAAGTACAACTGGAAGAAAAAAAATCCGCAAAAAAAAAAAATTATTGACACAGAGCTACAATCACAGCACTATAGTCATTGAGAGCTGATTGTACGTCAGCCATGAAGGATGAGATGCATTGCTCATTTACACTGTTTAAAAGGTGAACACGGAGTCTCTGCTTATCAAAAGAGGAATTTTTGTTCCCAGCACGCGCTGGTGTTTGGTTACATATCACATAATACACAATTCTCCAGAATAAATCCTGTCTTTGGAGATCCCAACACCTGGGGATTCAACTTTAGCTTTTACCATTTCTCTCTCCAATGCACTTTCCTTCACTCCTCTAGCCTCCTCATTATTTATTTGTTTCTTTGTTAATCATTCTCCATACCATTGTCATTCTGTTCAGCTAGTGCTTCGTCTCTCATTCCCTTCCTCTCATTTTCCTTATCAGCCTCAACATACTTTTTTCTCTTTGTATCTCTTCTTCCCTCCTCCTTGTCATCATCCATCCCCAAATCCTCCCTCTTATTGGCCCATACTAACCATCACATCTTGAGACTTTTTTTGGGGGGGGGGGGTTAAACAATGAATAGCTGACATGTACTTATTGGGTCTTTCAGTCTGCCTGGCAACTATACTACTACTACTACTAGCTGTGTGAGTATGAGGCTACTGGGGCTCTAGTCCACTGGCATTCCTTATTTCTCTCTCTCTCTCTCTCTCTCTCTCTCTCTCGCTCTGTCTCTCTCTGTCTCTCACACTCTCTCTCTCTCCCTCTCTCCCAATGAGAATGAGGCTGCTGTGGCCTAATGCTGACATGCTGAGGTCAGATTGTCTGAAAGGACAATGAAGTGAGACTTTGGGCTCACACCCTACAAGCGCCTCTAATGTTGGACGACATTTGAGTCGACTGCTTTCTTTAAAAACGGTCGTGAGCCCGATTTCTGTTCAGAACTCGGTTGAATGTTTTTTTAATCCACAGCTGGACAGCAAACATTTGTGACCCCTTGCACGGTCTCTTATTCCACTGAGAACAGACACTCTGATACTGTATCACTATGGGATCAGCCTAAGACAGCGGGTGTTGCCTTATTTATACACACTAAAGCTGTAGGTGGCAGGGTGGCCAAGTGTTTAGAGAGGACAGTCCTGGAGCCAGGAGACCACAGGGTCAATTACATCATCCAGTATTTTCGAAGTATCCTTCAGTAAGTCACTAAAGCTAGACCAGCTGAGTCATTATCACTTCGAATGAAAGTATCTGCTACATACCTGTTATATAAAACAATCACAAATGTAGTCCCTATGAATATTCAGCCAGTTTTATGTTCATGCGTTTGGATTTTTATTTTAGGTTATCCAGATTTAAGCTGGGTGCTTTTTTTCTTTTTTTTTGATATACTGCTCTCCCATCCAACTCCAACAGACATATCTGTTTTTATGAAAGCCCCCTCCCCACATTTTGTTTCCTGTTTTCTTGGGTTGTGTCCACGTTCCCATCCCTGATGACTAAGGGCCACCACGGTGTGTGAATGTGCCTCTGTGTGGTCGAGATGAGGAGGTCAGGGCTGCTTCTGCTGCTGTTTAGGATGGAAATGGAAACTAACGGTGGTCTTTTCCTGCCTAATAACTCAACTCGAGTCGACCGGTAGCCTCCAAACAAACCGAAACCATTCGAGGTCTGTGGTAGTTTCCCCCCGTCCCCCTCTCTGCTGGTTATGGCAAGCACAACACTAGAGGCTCTGTTGGGAAGAAAAGAAAAAAAAATGCTTTGCAAAACTCTCCAGCCACTTCCACAACCAAACCATAATTAAACATGTGATTTAGAATGTTCCAACACACCAAGGAAAGGGGTGGGTGGAGGGGGGGGGGAGTCAAGTTCACAGTTTTATTTGTCTGTCATGATCGCTCCCAGAAATCCACCACCTGAGTTGTAACGAGTTGTGACAGACACCACTTCCAAACTTCACACCTTTCCCTCACTCCCTCCCTGCCTGGCTCTGTAAAACGCGTCGTTGGTCTCATGGCACAATGGTTTGCTAGTGTTTTAGGTTCAATTCCAGTAGTTGTGTATCGGCAGTGGGTTCGGGCGGGCTTCCTGAGGTTTTGCGAGGAAATTCCAGCTCCGTGGGTCCGCTGACAGGATCTGTCCTCATCGCGGCATAGTGTTCCAGGCTAGGAAAGACCCCATGTCAGGGAGCTGTGAACTCTCTCCACCTCTCCTCCTCTTTATCAACCCAGGGTAGGCCGACCTCCAACCACCCACCTACACCCCACTCCCCCTCTTTCTCTCTCTCTCTGTCACTGAATTTCCGTCTCACCGTTTATATTGCTGAGCAGGACACGAATCGAGAATTCTTTGTTTGCTTGCTCCAAATCCTTATTTTCTCCGTCCTTTGTTGTACACACTACACATGCACAAGATTTAATGACATGTGCACAGACACTTACACACACACGCACACACACACACACACACACACACACACACACACACACAGAATCACAAATCCTCACCAAAATCCCTCTGTTGGAGGGGGGGGGGATTCACGGCTCTTCCCTGGCGCTGCGGCCCAGTGAGGCCCCATATTTTTGGTAAACCGAGCTGCACGCCTCTATCCCCGCTGGTGAATGATAGCACCTGTCCCCTGCAACGGGACACTCACTGTTTCACTCCCTGTCTGAGGGGAGATTAGCTAACACCAATTGGCCTCTCGCAGATCATTTCACCTCAGAATTGGGCCTCCCTCAAACTCTCTCAGAAGAGAAATATGTCGGGCAATAATCCCTTCAGGGCACTGGTAATGCACATTTGTGTAGCAGGAGTGAATATGATATTGGTTCTGGTTAAATACTGTACTGCAGGCCACCTTGAAACTGGGCCTTTTCTAATCCTGGCCAACTATAAATATTGGAAGCTGTGCCGCTTGATTGTTTTAATAGCAGCAGATGTGGCAATTAACACCACCTTATAAAGCCCACTTGTATGTTTGCTTTACAGCTAACAAATGTTCCCACAAATATGACTTGATTGTGGGAATGAACATTAGTGAAATGGAGAGACTTGATGTGAGAAGGTCTCAACTTGAGCTTGTGTATACAATTAAGGGGTGTTCCCAATAAAGACTTGTCAAATAATGTCTCACTCTGTCTCCGTAACCATATTCAAGCTCCCTCGCTTATAAAATGTGTTAGACCAGAAATCTGAAATGCCCTGTTATGGAAATATTTCACAGGTCTCGCCTGCAAGCCAAAATAGATTGTGATGTCTGTTTTTTTGGAGTTCAGCTTTTACACCCACTGGTTCAAATTTGAAAAAGCCTGAAAAACATTTGAAATGTGTGTCAGCTTGTCAGCTAGTGCATAACAAGAGCTCAGTTGTGAGCGTTTTGCGGTTTGACTGTGTTGTGTTGAATTGTCATCCTTAGGTAGATGGGACAACCGTACATCATTTTTTTACAACTGGTAACCATAACAAGTTATTAGTAAATAGAAGTGGAAGAATTTTAGTGAATAAGTGCTCCCTCATGGTTGTTTTGACTGTTGGAGCCCAATGCTAGAAACACTGCTATGTTGAGACTATACTGTCTAGCCCATAATGCAATTATGTAGTTACTAAATGCTTTTTATGTGTACTAAAAGGTGGTTTGTGGCCTGTTAAATTGCAATAAAGCACTTTACAGAACACATAAAATGAGCAGTCCCTCTTGGACAGTAAATATTCTCTACTTGTAGAAGGCTTAATCTCACTCCTTGTTAACAAATGTAGCTGCAAATAGAGTGCATTTTAAAATGACATTACATTACAATCTCCAGCCTGCTTCCATTGCATGCCTCCAAGAAGCATTACATTCTCAGTGTGCACAGTGTTCCTAAATTTAGTGTACCCTAATGCTTCCTTCCTCCATGTGTCTCTTTCCAGTATTAGGAGACACCAGGAACGGAGGGCTATCCTGACCCCGATCCTCACGGATTTCTCCGTGCGGGTGACTGCTGCCCCGGCCATCATCTTCAGCAAGCCTGTATCCCTCGACAGCGGACAGCCAGAGGTCAGCACAGTCCCATCACACCGCTGCTCGGCTGTCCATTCATTCATTCATCTGTCTCTCCTCTTATCGACCTTTCTGTCTATCTGACAAGAGTCGTGTTGATTCTAAATGGATCTGAAAAATGCCCATCAGGGGCGTCTGGGAAGCGTAGCAGTCTATTCCGTTGCCTACCAACACGGGGATCGCTGGTTTGAATCCCCGTGTTACCTCCAGCTTAGTTGGCGTCCCTACAGACACAATTGGCCATATGTGCGGATAGGAAGTCGGATGTGGGTATGTGTCCTAGTCGCTGCACCAGCGCCTCCTCTGGTTGGTGGAGGTGCCTGTTTAGGGGGGAGGGGGAACTGGGGGTAATAGCATGATCCTCCCATGCGCTACGTCCCCCTGGCAAAACTCTTCACTGTCAGGTGAAAAGCAGCTGGAGACTCCAGATGTATCGTAGGAGGCATGTGGTAGTCTGCAGCCCTCTCTGGATTGGCAGAGGGGGTGGAGCAGCAACCAAGATGGTGTGGAAGAGTGGGGTAATTGGCCAAGTACAATTGGGGAGAAAAATACCCCAAAAATTAAAAAAAAATGTTGTGTTGATTCTAAATGGATCTAAAAAAAAAAAGCCCTTGAAATTTCTGGGAATTCCCTGTCTAAAGGAGGGAAAGCCATATTTTCTGGAAGGCCAGCAGTGAAAAAGTGAAGAAATATGAACAGTAAAATTTTTCAATCTGAACACTTACTGGAAAGCACCGTTTTAAATTGGCACATTTTTCAAAGGATACAGATTCCAACAGTCAATATACCTGTGTCCATTTTTGCTTTTGGAGTATCCAAGTTTTTGTATTTTTTTCAACTGACCACTTCTGCCCTTTTGACAAAAAGCTGTTACTAGGGCTTTGATTGCAGCCATTACTCTTTCAAATTGTTTTTTCTTTCTATTTCTTTAACTGAAAACACACATTGATTATGTGAAACGCTGAGCGTATATTTAAATCTTGTGCCTTAATGTCCAGTAACTTCCTCATTAGGAAAGCCCTCAGTCGGTCCACCATGTAATGGAGGCTGTTGACCCACAGAGTTCAAACCTTTCTGCTTGTACAGCTGATGTTTTCTGGCACAGCTGTATGAGACTTCCTGCCTCTTTGATGCTGTATCCGTCCATGCTAACGTGCCCCATGACAATGCATAACAGCTAATCCATCGTTCGCTCACGGATACACACAGTTATTTGTAAACTCCCCAAGATGTGGAGTCTTGAAGCCAGTAACAACAATACCAGCAGAATGGAGGGAAGCCGATGGCGGCTATCAAGCTGAGTAGATAACATTTAAATTGTCTCACTTTGTTCATTTTAACGCCGTACTTACCGTAGCTACCTTGTTTATTTGTGCTAAGTTGGAAAAGGAAATGTAGATGAAAAAGAGTATCATTATTTTGGCCCCCTACAGTTTTTCCTAGCTCTCATTCACACCATTTATGCATTTATTTTGTAACCTCATGAGGTTTGTAAGCTGTTGTGCAGTGGTATTTTTAATACAGGTTTACTATCACTCTTGTGACTTTTAAGAGTTGGACCATGTATTTGCTTTTATGCCTTGTGTGTGTGTGTGTGTGTGTGTGTGTGTGTGTGTGTGTGTGTGTGTGTGTGTGTGTGTGTGTGTGTGTGCATGCACGTATGTATTTGTGTTTCAAGCCAGAGTGTTAGTGAGTGATATCCTGTTAAATCTCGCCTGTAGGCAGAGGACTGGGCTGCTTGTTGTGGGTGGGACCCTGGAGATGACAGAGGGAGAGAGGGAAAGGAGAGAGAGAGAGAGCAGAATAAAACTAAAGAGAGGGAGTAACAGAACACAACATGAGTGCGGGCAAAAAAAAAACCCAAAAAAATGAACGTGTGCGGTCCCCAAAAAAAACTTCAGATTCTAATTCGGTTTTTCCGTATTTGCTTCCCTGCTCCCTCACGCCACCTTCCTCTCCTATCCTGCCTCTCCGCCTCCTCTTTCTCTCTCTCTCTCTCTCTCTCTCTCTCTCTCTCTCTCTCTCTCTCTCTCTCTCTCTCTCTCTCTCTCTCTCTCTCTCTCTCTCGTCCTTCTTTGTCACTCCCTCTGCCTGCTGTCCCTCTCGTCTAGGAGGTGGTAGTGTGTGGTCACTCCCTGGAGGTGAATGTGACCAGCAGTCTGGATTTCTACCTCAGCGTGGCCCAGGTCCATCTTCTCCAGCAGCTGCTCAAGGACAACATGGTGGGCACAAATGTCCCCGAAAAGAGTGCAGAGGTAGATACACACACACAAGTGGGGGCAAAAATGCAGAATGTATGCGTAAGTATGGTGACAAAAAGAAATGGGGAGGGACCCAAAAAAAAAAAAGTACTCATACATCCCTGTGCAGCAAATGCACAAACTGGTGCTGACAAGAATACATACACTATTTGCCAAGTGTGTTCGGTCATCCGACCCAGCACCTCCGACCCGACATCTTGTATTCCGCATTCATATTATGCATATTTGGATTGTTGTTGTTGCTGTTTGGTTTTTTTATATCCCGGCACAACTGAACAACACACATCCACCAGTATCAAAGTCACACAAGACCAGAATCCATTATTTAGGAGTTTTACGATACAGCCCCGTAAACTCTTCCCCCTACTATTTGGGGTGAATCTAACACATTTAAATATTTATTCATTCAGACCAAGCCAGATTCTCTAATGTGGCCTTAGTTTACTGTGTTGTGCTCAGCTGCAGCTTTTCAGAACCTTTCCTATTGTTTACAGGACAGGGAGCTCCCAGGCGCCATTCGCGCTGTCTGACCGCTTAATAAAGCTTTCTAATGGAACACAATATAAAAATATTTACCAGCCGTAGATGGGAATGGGAGACAGAGGGCAGGGGAGGGAGATGGGGGGGAGGGGAGGAGGTTAGAATGAGATAACAGTGACTTTACCTTCACCTCCTTTTTTTTTTTCCACCCGGAGTGTGTGTTTACTGAGATGGAGGAAATGCAGGAGGGGCTTTTTGCGGCGTTGTGCCACGATCGACTAATATACGAAGGTCTCGGTGGCGTCGGTGCAATGCTCTTTACGCCATTTCAGGTAATCAGCACAGTCACGCTGAAAAATAATTGAATAAATGCATAAAAAAAATTCTGGAAACTTTAGCGTGTGCATACAAACGGCGTTTTTCCACTGTCCCAATACGTCAGTGAGGTTAGAAATGGCTCACCTAATCCCGAATGTAACACCACAACCAGTCAAAGTGTTGGGTCTCTTGAGAGAGATGGTGGCTGGCTGTCTAGCGGCTTGGTGGGTAAAAAGGAGTTGGTTTTGTTTTTTTGTTTTTGTTTCAGTCCGCCGGTCCTCGGGAGATGCCTGCTGTGCATGTGGTCCTGATTAGAGGGGTGATCTCTGAGCCCTCACCCCTGGCTTGTAATGATTCATGGCTTGATTCTGTAGCGGGGCAGCTGACGGCTGCAGAGGGTTCACCTGGGTTCAGGGGCAGGATAAGAAAGATCGGCAGCAGATATTCGACGTCCGCTGGTTGACTAGCAGATTGACACGTAGTGCATGGTTAGCAAATTAGGAATTTCACTTATCAGAGTGATATGCTGCAATAATCTTAGATCCATCATTTAGAGATGGCTGTTATATTTATTTCACTATTTACAGTTTTTTTTTTATAATTGCTAGCAAGCATTTTCAATTCTGAATTTACTTTTTCCAAAGCTCTTCAGACAGTTAGCACAGCAGCACTCTATGTGGACCAGTTCATGAATGATTTTTTTTTTCAGTGTAAATGCACGTAATGAACCATTTTCAAATTCTTGAATTCATAGCATCGGAGTTGTTTCTTTCACGTTTTATTTGTGATTGCTATGTGAAACATTCCTATGACTTGTTGTTTAAACGGGGGATGTTTTATACAGTGAAGACGTGCCATTCTGTTTCGTAATGAGTTGGTTGAAAAAAAAAATAGATCTTCCACTATCATCCCATCCATCCATCCATTATCTGAACCGCTTATCCTGCTCTCTGGGCCGCGGGGAAGCTGGAGCCTATCCCAGCAGTCATTGGGCAACAGGCGGGGGGACACTCTGGACAGGTCGCCAGGCCACAAAGACAAAAAATTAATTACTACTTCAAAAACTGTTATGAAGTTATGCATCTTCTGTGATGCAACCTGTTGTTTGTGTTTTTTAGGTCACTGTGTAGTGAACAAGTGTTCTTGTTGAGAGAAAACTGTAATTCTTGTTTTTTGGTCACGCTGTTTGAATCTATTTTTACCTCTGTATTTCGATTTGTTCATCGCTTATTAATGTCAGCTGCCTTAACCTTTCGTATATTTTCCTTTATTTCGTAGCAGTTATGGTATACGAGGTTATTCCGTGAACATAGAGGTCAGTCAGACCGTGTTTTCACCGCTGTTGAGCTGCAGAGCGTGGCAGTCACTCATAGTAAAACACTGTCTGGCTTTGGCTTCCTAGACACTCTTTTTCATAACTGGGCATCCGTCTATCTCAGTGTTGTAAGTCTTTTGGCAGACACGTCTGTCCGGCTGCCTGTCCCAGGCCCTGTAGCAGGGAGGTCAGTGTGACTAAGGCATGGTCCGATGTGGTGCATACAACTCTACGGCAGCTCATTTTACATGCTGCAGAGCCCTCTAGTGGGCAGTTTAAGTACATATGCTCCGATTACATGCTCTGACTCAATTCCATGAGGCTGTTTCTCTTGCAGCGCATCGCAGCCATTGGCACAGCCTACTGCAAGTAGGCTGTGCCAATGGCCTGTCTACCCCCCACTAACACATTAGACACACCACCATCGAATAGTATCAGTAGTATTTGTGCTGACACTGTTTGGAATATGAGTTTGGAAGAGACGGCGGCTTTTGACTTTGATAAAGCTGAACACTTGAAAGGAATAAAACAACTGCCTGTCTACCCTCCATTAACAAATTACAAAAATTATCAAATAGTTCGGCAGTATTTCCACTGCAAGTTTCCACAATGTCAGGATCTGGATTTGGAACAGGTAACTGCACTCTGATTTGGATCGAATGAAGCCTCACTTTGCTCATGATATTTATAGTATTTGACAGTTTTGTTTGTACTTCCTTTATACAACCTGTTCAAAGAGTCAATTAAAAACAGGTCCTAGACCTCAACCATCTGGTGAGGGGAAACATTGCTCTGCTCGAACACAGCATCTCCGCTCTGTAGTCCGCTCCGTCCCCAACAAGCACATAAATTAAACACTGCTCCTCTCTCTCTCGCTCTCTCGCTCACTCTCATTTCCAAATGCTTTCTGTTCTTTTTTGTTTCTCCCTCTCCCTCTCTCTCTCTCTCTCTCTCTCTCTCTCTCTCTCTCTCTCTCTCTCTCTCTCTCTCTCTCTCTCTCTCTCTCTCTCTCTCTCTCTTTCCTAGACATTTCGAGAACATGCTGTTTGCCTCAAACAGATTCTCCAGAGCCGCGGGCACTGATTTCAAACAGTTCCCATCATCCCTCACAGCTGTGTTTTATTGTCTACGTTAATGAATTTGTTTTGTAGGGGCTTTTGGGTTCCCTGGCAGTGGCGAGGCGAGGCAGGCGCGTGGGCAATGTGTGAGAGTCTTGTTTGTGTGTGTGTGTGTGTGTGTGTGTGTGTGTGTGTGTGTGTGTGTGTGTGTGTGGGGGGGGGGACAGAGTTACTTCAGCCACTTCTCTGAACTATGTGCTAGGAGAGCAGAGACTCGTTGCCCTTCCATGCACTCACTCACACTTGCACATACACACAGTCCTACCACAGCATGCTGTCCCATAATTCATCTTTCTTCAAAACTGGTTCATATGCTTTGTCTACATTCATTCTTTGTCATTCTAATTATACCAATACCCGTTACCGCCATTAACCATACTCTCTGGTATCTGCTAAAAACATGCTAAAACCAAAGCTGGTAAGCTCATGAAGCTACTACTGTACGTACTTGTACTGTTGCACAGATGGGTTCCTCGCCACACTCCTGTGCTACCGTGATGTTTATCACAGTGTTTGCTAGCTCTGTATGTTTGTGTTGATGAGGAGGTTGTGTGCCATGAAGTCGGGCTGTAGCTCAAGCAGCTTTCAGGAGCAGGAGGTCTCAGATGAAAAGCTTACCGAATTGCTCCCCAGACTCTTCTCACTGCTCTGTCATCAGTACCACACACACACACATGCAGAGACTCTCACACACATGAACGCTCGTACATTCACACACTTATGGACAGACACACACATGGTCCCCACATCTTGTACGTGGTAACCTTCCATCGTTTGAAATGGCAGCAGCACTTCAGTTGGAAGACAGTATTTTTGCACTGCTTGGTGTATTGCATGCTTGTGTGTAATTGCATGCGTGCACATGTGTCTGTGTATATGCATGTGTTTGTCAGTTTTGTGTTTCTGTGTCAACTCTGCCGTACGGTTCTTTGTCTGGGCCAAAGAATGAGAGTGGCAGCAAAGTCAGTGTCTCTCTTTCCCATCCCCTCACCCTCTCTGCCTGCCTGTCTGTCTCTCTCTCCGTCCCACTCTTCCTGTGTCATATAGACAGTCTTAAATGCCATCCAATCCTCTCTGAGGATTTAACAGTGGAAACTGTACTTGCTGGTATCGCTGGTCTGTCTGCCAGTAAATGCCACGAGGACGCACTCTCAAAAAGTACCTCACCAAATAAACTGACAAAGACTGAAATTCAAGACAAAAGAATAGTTAGCCTAAAGATGGCGAGCATTTTTTTTGTCTTCTCTCCTTCTAAATCTCTTTCGTTCTCTCTCCCTCTCTCTTTCTTTACATATTTTCCCTTTTTATTTTTCTCTTGTGCTCGTTCTTTCCCCCTGTTTCTCTTTCTCTCTATCTGTCTGTCTGTCTGTCTCTCTCTGTCTCTCTCGTTGTCTCTGTACTACCCTCTCTGTCTTTCCCTCTCTCTCTGTCTGTCCCTCTCTCTCTCTCACGCTCTCTCTCTCTCTCCTGCCCTCTGTCTCTCTCGCTCTCTGTGTGTCTCTCTGTCTGTCTTTCTCTCTCTCTATCTCCCCTTCTCTCTTGCTCTTTCTGTGTGTGTGTGTGTGTGTGTGTGTGTGTGTCTCTCTCTCAATTCAATTCAATTCAGTTCAGTAAGGCTTTATTGGCATGACCATATTCTGTTACACAGTATTGCCAAAGCACAATGTGGTACAAAACAGCACAGTACAGTTTATAACATCGAAACAATAAAAAAAAAATTTTTTTTTTAAAGTTGCTGTATTATGAAAAGCAAACAAACAAAAAAAAACTCTCTTTCTCTCTGTCTCCCCCCCTCTCTGTGTCTGGGTCAGACATGTGCTTGTACCGCAGTGTGAGAGGAAAATACCCTCTGGTGCAGGGGAAGTCCTGCTCGGTCTCATCCTCTACCTCATCCTGGGAAGATTACATGCATGGGAAACAGAGGGCTTTAAGCTGCCCTCCGACACGCACTGGCACACACACACACACACACACACACACACACTGGTTTTCCTATACTTGTGAGAACTTCCCTCGACTGCGTTAATTTCCAAGCCCCTAACTTTAACCATCAGACCTATGACATGCCTAGCTTCTAGCTTTAACCCTTATGCTAGCCTTAAAGGGGCACCAGTTAAGCAGCGTTCTGCTTTAAAATATCATTATTAAATTAATTATATTCCCTAGCAGCATTTTTATTGCTATGCACTGGACATGAAACTTTGCCAGAAAAATACAAGGATTGCCTTAAGAAAGACAGACAGACAGACTATCTGAATTCAACAAATGGTAACTGTCAAAGTATAATAATTTTACTCGACCTTGTCTGTGTCTCTTCTGTTATAGTCTTTTGAGCTATGGCTTGGAATATATGAAATATGCATGGGCCAGTGTTGTAGTCGAGTCACTAAACCTCGAGTCCGAGTCGAGTCTCGAATCCCCAGTGTTTGAGTCCGAGTCCCCAAAGAAGAGTCCGAGTCAAGTCCCCATTACCTGAGTCTGAGTCCGAGTCATCAAGGTTGAGTCTGAGTCGAGTTCCAAGATGGTCTCCAGTGCTCCACTCTGGCACCGTAAAAAAGCTGACATACAAATAAAAAAAGGTCTACATTAAACAAAAGTGACACAGCAGTCACCATTTCAAAGGAGTTTATTTACTTTGTGACACAATAGCCAAACAAAAAAACAAAAAAAGAACAGCCTTTATCAATTAACAAGTCTGAGTCCTCATCTCCAACTTCCGAGTCCGAATGCAGTCAATGCTCGAGTCTAAGTCTGAGTCATCAGTGCTCAAGTCCAAGTCGAGTCACAAGTCCTGAAAATCAGGACTCGAGTCGGACTCGAGTCCAAGTCCTGGATTCGAGTACTACAACATTGGCATGTGCAAGGAGAAAAAAAAAGTGCTTCGGTTAATATAAAAGACATTAGTGTTGTCCAACAAGTTACCCGTTGTCTCTTTAACCTAACCTGATTCTATCCTTAATGTTCAGTGCTAAATCCTAACCAAAATGTCCTCATTCATATGGTTCAAAACTCAAATTGGTCCTTACAAATATAGCTAAACAAGAAGACACACACAGCATACAGCAGAGCGTCAGTGCAGGACACTATCTGACACATAAACATGAAGAACCTCTTGCTCATCCATCCTATTCCTCCTGTCTCTCTCTTGCTCTCTCTATCTCTCTCGCTCTCTCTCCCTCTCTCCTCTCTCTCTCTCCTCTCTCTCTCTCCTCTCTCTCTCTCTCTCTCTCTCTCTCTCTCTCTCTCTCTCTCTCTCCACTCGCTCTGTCTCTCCTCCCCCCTCTCTCTCCTTCTTTCTTGCTCTCTCACTCTCGCTGTCTCTCCTCTCTCTCTGTCTCTCCTTCTCTCTGTTTGCACTGCTCTCATTTGCTCATCTCTCTCCTCTCTCTCTCTTTCTCTCTCTCTCTCTCTCTCTCTCTCTCTCTCTCTCTCTCTCTCTCTCTCTCTCTCTCTCTCTCTCTCTCTCTCTCTCTCTCTCTCTCTCTCTCTCTCTCTCTCTCTCTCTCACTCTTTAGGATATTGGCACAGTTCCTGGCTGGAAAAGTGCAGATTCTTCCAGGTCCAGCCGGCTGGCTGTTAGTGGAGGTGGCATCCCACCCCAGAGACAGATAGAAGTTGACAGTGCAGAGATTATAATATTATGACAATATTACCCCCTCGTAGACCTCTGTGCTGCATTACAGAGGGAGTGAGGCGGCACTCTCACGCAACCTTGACTAACAGCTCTCTGATGGTGTCTTGTGTGGCACAGGCTGCCAGCCAAAACGAGCAGCTCCTGAGCGGTGGATTAATGGCTGGCATGAGCACACTGGTTGGTAGCTGGACTGGTTTGTCATTGGGTTTGGGCCACAGTTCTGCAAATAATGGGGAAGAACCTCTCACTGATGGAATTGGATAGGGATTTTTGTACACATCATCTGCACAACCACACATGCAGTGCATGTGTCGGGCAAACTAAGTGTTCATTATTTTAACATGGTTTACCAAAAACAGAAGGCTGTGCTGTCAATGCATTCCTGTTTCTCTTAGGTGCAAGCTGAGCTTTAAGACGGCTACCTCAAGTCACACTGGGAGAGAGGGGAAAAAGTAGTCAGCGATAGCGTGGCTCTTGTAAATCATTTGTAATGTTCTCGTGGACCCTGATGAAGACCTAAGGCCATTGTGCACCAAGTCCAAATATTTTATTTGAATTTTCATTAAAAAATAAATACAACCTCAGGTTTTGTCCATTACATTTACACACCAACTCCAAAAAAGTAATCCATCATGAATGTTTTCGGAACAGTTTTGATTTTCTGTGTTTTTTTGCATCCAACAATAAGCTCTCGGAGACTTCGGAGAGCTGTTGAAATACGATGATGGATTAAAAAAAAATGCATATGAAAAATCCAGGCTTGGTGTGCAAAAGATCCAAAGCTGGACTTTGACTCATATTCTTTGTTTGGTATAAATCCACAGTGCCATATTGGTCAGCTGTCAAGAAAAGTGTCTTTTATTTCCCGACCTCATCACTTTTCGGGCTTTGGTTTTAGACATACAATGTACATGGCTTTTTTTTTTCTTCCCGTGAAAGCTCATGCAAATGCTACTAATTTTTACACCGTGGAAGCGTAGAAGCCAGTTGACCTATATTCTGCTCTCTTCTAAAACTTTTTTTTTTTTTGCTCTGGTCCACATGGGAATATTAGTGGGATGTCAAAAGCACAGAACATGGCTTATCTGTGGTGTGGTGTTGTTGACAAGCTTGGCTCGGTGAGCGAACGAGTGCTGAATCCTTGTCTTTGTATGTTTAAAGGGAGGCATTTCCAAGACCGCTGCTCTCTGTGATGAGTGTTTCATATTGTCTTGTAGCTGTCAAGCTGTGAGAGCTGGAGAGTCTGGAGCTCCGAGCCGTCCAGGACAGTGAGGTGTGTCAGAGGAGCTGCCACGGACACTGCTGGCTAACGGACACGGGTAGACAATAGCAGATAGCATGAGGGGGGAAACGGCCAAAGAGCAGAGGAGACCGTCTGAGAAAGACAAGGGGAGAGAAGAAGGGTTTGAAGGCGGCGTGAGAGAAAATGACAGAGAATGTGAGAGAGAGAAAACAGGAGTGAGGGAGGGATGGAGTGAGTTGAGATACAGTTGAGTGAGATGAGGAGAGAATAGAGTTTGGAGTCTTTGCTGTGTTTGCTTTGGGCCCTAGCTCTGGCCTGAGTGTTCGTCTGTGAATGTGGGAGCCGATTGTCCTGAGAGGGTCAGTGCTGACCCAGTCAACCTGCCCATTAACCTCCTCTGAGGGCCAGATCCCTTTTCACCCGGACCGCTCCCTGTCCTGCTCACCACTATTTTCATTTGCCCTGTCACCGCTGAGAGCAATAATAAATACGGCTCCCTGCATGTCGGTCTTTCTTTCCATTTTGGCGGTTTTACATCTGTTAAGTAAGCGCCGTTGTCTCTGCTTATCTTAAACATACTATTTTTATAGCCAGCTCCATCTCGCTGCCCTTATTCTGTTATGAAATCCTACCTCTGTGTGTGTGTGTGTGTGTGTGTGTGTGTGTGTGTGTGTGTGTGTGTGTGGTGTGTGTGTGTGTGTGTGTGTCTGGTGTCTGGTGTCTGTCTGTCTTGTCTGTCTGTGTACGTATGTGCGTGCACACGTGTGTGTGCAGAGCTCCCCGACCCCTCCTATGTGAATCAACTGCTAATTGACAGCCAGTCAAAACAACTCACCTTCCATGTTCAGCCTCCCGCCCCAGCCCCCCACTCTCAAAGCACAACCATGGCACATTCTTAAATCGGGCCCCCCTCTGAAACCCGATCTATTTGAGATCAGTAGCAGCTGAATTGCTCCCTACTCAATCGGTTTTGGCAAAATTGGCGTGAAAACCCCCCAGATAAAATCAGAGGTTGGAATTCTGTGAGAGCGGGAAACAAAATGCCACTTTGAGGAGTGGCAGCAAGGCCCCACCGTGAACCCTGGGATCGGGTGTCGGCTCAGGTGAGGGAGGAGAAGGGGGTGTCCTCTCTCGCTCTCAACCTACAAGGGAAATGGGGTCACACCCTGAGGACTAGTCAAAGCAGGGCACACCGGGCCAACTAGTACAGACACACAATGTGGGCACACACTCGCCATAGTAGACTGTGTTACTGCAAAGCACTGAATGTTTTTTCTGAGGCATAGAAAAAGGTTTCTTTTTAAGGCCCCCCCCTTACACCTGTATAAGCAAGATTTCCCCCAGAATAGCAGGAGTATTAGGTTCACTCAGTGTGACTTGGATGGTGTACCAAAGATGTGGGTGTGTTTGTGTGTGTGGTGTGTGTGTGTGTGTTGTGTGTGTGTGTGTGTGTGTGTGTGTGTGCGGGTGTGCACAAATATGGGTGCCTTTGATGTGTGTGTTTCTGTTCTCCTTTATTTATGTATCTATGGATCCCTCCCTCTGTGTGACTTAATACAGACCTATTAGGATCCATCATTCAGGACAGGTTGTTTAGCGTCTACTAAGTTCCTCTCAGACGTCGTCAATAAACTAAATCTTCTTTCTGAAAGGCCCAATTCACACGTGTCATTCTTCTCACCTTGGTCTGTTTAATACAGTTTATCTCAGCATCAAGTCTCTCTCAAAGCTAGAAACTAGCAAACCAGGATAAAAAAAAAATGAAAGCCACTTTGGGTAATTTTTGTTTTTCCTTCATGGGTACAGAGATGATTTCCATCCCCGGAGTTTTTTTATTTTGCCATGTGATTAAGCGCGGGTGTTAAATCTCAGACAATTGTTCTACTGTGAAGGTTCACAGAAGCAGTCTGCTCCTTACTGGCGCAGCTCCAGTACGGCAGGTCTCTCCAGATGACACCAGAGATTGGATCTTAGTTGTACGGATCTAGGGTTGAGGAATAGTTGCCTGTAACCTGTATCAACTCAGTAATAGCATGTGAATGCTGGTTTTGTTGGGTTTTTTTTTAAGGTGAATATTCCCTTTTAGTGTTAACCTATTCTCATTATTTGATGAGATGTCTCTTCAAGGTTTTTATCTTCTTCTTTGTTCCCTGTTCCCCAGTGGTCACCAAGGTGGATTTGATAGTTTGCATCGGTACCCTGTGAGGGAATGGCACCGATGGCGGTCTTGTCAGTCGGCATAATTATTTGGCAAAATTTTACTTCCCGACACAACCCCTAACCCTATGGACGGGGTCACGGGTTTTTATCTTCTTCTTTTTCAGGTCTTCAAGGTTTTTATCTAACGAGTTCATTTGTCAGGAATCAGCTGTCTGCTGTTTATGGTTGCACAGAATTAGCTAAGAGCGAACCAATGACTTTTCCTGTGGCTGTGGTCCTGACACTCGGATCAATGCGTGCAAATCCAGCAATGTCTAGGCAGTGACAGACAGGTATGTAGAGGTGCAACGTCATCTCTGTAGACCTGGCTCAAAAGCATTGCTCAGATGTTTTAGATGCTCAAGATGTGGACTTCATTTTATGCCTCACCTGTTTCAGTTTGTCTACTTGGAGCTATTCCAGTGGTTTAGCTGGGCATGTCAAAGATGAATCGCCAAGCACACCTCACGATTTCCAACAGCTGGAACGGTCCGACACATCAGATCTATTCTTGATCTCATGCTCATTTGAGATCAGCTGTCCTGAAATACCGACGGTTTAGCCGATTCAGAAAAAATAATGTAAATGATAATGACCTTGTTTTGTTTTCTAAAGATAAACAGGTGTTTCTTCCGTATTTGTTGTTCATTCTGAATCACTCGCCTTGAAGCCAAGTCCTCAGTAACTTCAAACACTTGAAATAACTTCTTTCAATAATGTCCTTGTGAGCAGTTTTTGTACAGAGTATTCTTTCAAGGTGTCTTGGAGAACAGACAGATGAGTGTGTGGGGTTTTTTTTTTTGGTATTTATTTTGCTTAAGGCTGACTCCTCTGATTACTGCGGCCCAGTTTTCTGGCCTTGCTCTTAGCATCCCCCTTATCAAGGCTCTCCAAGCCAACCCTGCTCAGGGGACAGGGGGTCTTGCGTCATCCTCCTCTGAGGGCCCGACATACAGCACATCAGAGGCTGTGTCTCACTCAGCCCTGGGAGCATATCCAGAGAGAAATTAAAGGAAGATTATTTCAATCCTGCTCTTCTAATTTCAGCTCTGTAAATACGCACCATGCCAGGATTGTCTTCACGCTGCTCGTTGAGCTTGTGTGAGTGTGCATGTGCTTGTGTGTGTGTACATGTGTGGCTGCATGTGTGCGTTACCTTTCCTGCGTGCACGAAGGTGGCCATGTACTCACCAGTGTGTCTTTCTATGGTCGCGCACACTCCCCAGGGTGTGTGTCAATCACAGCAGCACCACGCTCGCTCCTCCGGCCACCTGGGGATCATCTTAGCCCATATCCTCCCTTCCTCATCTTCCTCCAGATCCCATTCCATCCACCATCACCGCCACCCCCGCCTCGGCCCAGGTCACTGTTGTTTTTCCTGCCGTTGCTGTTTCCCTGCTACAGTGTAACTAAAGCAGAGAGCACAGACATGGTCCGCCAAGCAGCGCAGGCAGCGGCTTCAGAGCAGCGCTCAGTGAGCTAATGGAAGGCATCTCTTCTCCTTTTTGAAGTCCCCAGACGTCTGCTTTCATGAACATCCAAGCCACGCTGAAGACAATGCCGACTGAAGGCTCTTTTGTTGTTTGTTTGTTGAAAACACGATGCCAAGGCAAATGACATTAAGCTGAAAGCTCGAGTGGATGAATGTAAGGGCTAGGCTGAAACCTGATGATTAGCCTACTTCATGGCATGGCGCTGTGTTCGCCGTGTGTTTTCAGTGCGCGTGTGTTTGTGTGTTCTTGTCAAGAGTGTCGCAGTGCAAAGCCTTGCTCCTCTCCACGCTCCAAGCATAAACATTCAGGGTTCCCATGCATCCTGGAAACCCTGGAAATTTATGGACTAGTTTTCCAGTCATGGAAAACACCTGGAAAATTCGGAAACTTATAAAATTTCCTGGAAATATTCATGAGATCCTGGAAAGTTGTAATGTTATAATGTTCATCTGAGATTACATTTTCAAACATTTTCCTGAGCACACATTGCACATTTTTAGCCACCGACGCCCCGTTTCAGCACCCGTTGATACTCAGTGGTCATCTTTCACTGTTCTGCAGTGCCACATGTGTTTGGAAGCAAAACAGGTAATAAACATGCAGAACAAGGCTTTGATCAACTCAGTTTTTATGCAAAATAAACACATTTGTGCATTGGTAGCCTGTTAGCATGCTCTTTTTTTTTTTACATTTAAACATGTTGTACAATGCACACAAAAAAAGCGTTGACAGCATGTTATTTGAAACCTCAGTATAGCATAGTTTTGAGCTGTTTGGCCACTGTCCAGTTTGAATCATTGTGGGTGACCTGTGGATAACAACAAACATGTATATGAGTCACTGAATATGTCCTTGAAAAATCCTGGAAAATGAGTTCATGTAAAGAGCAGGGAGCCTAACATTGAAGAAATGAGATGTGAATTACATTGGTTAACCAGTCTTTGTGAGTCATTAATGTTATACACTGTAGTGAGAAGTTTTACCAGGGGGATGTAGCGCATGGGAGGATCATGCTATTACCCCCAGTCGTCCCTCCCCCCCAACCAACTAGAGGAGGCGCTAGTGCAGCGACCAGGACACATGCCCACAGCTGGCTTCCTACCCGCAGACACAGCCAATTGTGTCTGTGGGACGTCCAACCAAGCCGGGATTTGAACCAGCGATCCCCATGTTGGTAGGCAACGGAATAGACCACTACACTACCCGGACACCCCCTCCAATAGACATGGACTTGTAGACTAGAGCTGCAACAGGCATGGGCGCAAGTTCATGAATACTGGGATGGCATTCAGCGCCTTACCTGTGCCCCCGTCCATAGGGTTAGTGGTTGTGTCAGGAAGAGCATTGGACGTAGAATTTTGCCAAATCAGTATGCGGATTGACAAGACCATACCAGATCGGTCGAGGCCCGGGTTAACAACAGCCACCATTGGTGCTGTGCCCAGGGTACTGATGGAAACTGTAAAATCTGATGTGGCGACCCCTGAGAAATGGAACAAGCTGAACGAAGAAGAAGACTGTAGACATAAACTGACAACAGCTGAAGTCTTCATTGAGTTGCACTCGCATGCAAGTGCAATCACACACACATCCTCACTCAAGCATACACAAAGGCACGTTTACCCTGTCACTGCTTTGCACATGTACAAAGTGTCTCTTTCTATTTCTGTCTCTCTCCCATCTCAATCAGTTAGTTGGTCTCACACTAGTGAGCTCCATCATCACCGCGATAGCCCACCTCACTCAGGAACCACTGGCATCTGTAAACAAAGGAGCCTGAATATTAGATTAGAAAATTACCCCTCCAAAAATGTCAACCCTAGATAGCGATGGCGAGGTCTAATGAGAGCCAGTTGTTCTCTGCCAAACTTACTGCAAAAAAAGAAAAAAAATTGTTGAGACAGGAGTAGAAGATTGAAATGAAGAAAGCCTGATGATTTTGCTGCTGTTAATTAAGAAATACTCCAGGGTGCTGCCTCCCTATGTCTCTCGCTCTCGCTCTCGCTCTCGCTCTCATTCTCTCTCTCTCTCTCTCTCTCTCTCTCTCTCTCTCTCTCTCTCTCTCTCTCTCTCTCTCTCTCTCTCTCTCTCTCTCTCTCTCTCTCTCTCTCTCTCTCTCTCTCTCCACTCTGTCTTACCATCACACCTCTGTCCACATCTGGCCCTCATCTCAATTTGATCGGTGTCGCCAAAGAATGTGAAACGAGGGAATCTGGTTTCATTTGTTCAAGGATGCACGAGAGGGAGTTTTTGTTGATATAGTTTTTTTTCTTCCAATATAAAAACCATCTATCTATTCGTCAGAGCCATCTCCTCTGCCAAATCCTCCCCGTGCACACCATCTGGGTTGAGACTCCTGATAGTGTTATCTTAAAGGATTCGTATTTTTTACTTTCCCCATTTTGTTTATCATATGACTGATATCTTGTTTATCAGTAATGATGAAAGCATTTCACGATAAAGTCTGCTCAGCGGCAGCCAATCCAAGCCAAGAGATTATGTTGGCTGAGCAAAGATGTCTGTGTATCATTTAAGAATACTTACATCATGACGCACAGTCTCATTTCCCATGTGTTTGTTTTAACTAACACAGTTGTGGTGTTAATCTCGCAATTGTTTTTTTTAAAAATTATTATTATTATTATTTTACATTTTTGAACAATTTCTCTTGCAGTGAGTAGCATCATTCTTTACATCCTCCTTATTCAAACGGCTATTGTAATTGTAGAGATAAAGTGTAATCCTGCCGTGTCCCCATGTTCCCCCTTAACCTCGCCGTTGGATTTGATGGGTAGATGTCGGTTTTGGTTTTGGATTGGTGGATCTGTTGCGGATGACTGATGCAATAAAGTCCCCTGTCGAGCTCTTAAGGGTGGTGTCTTTTGGGCCTTAAATCATTCTTGATTGCCAAAAATTTAAGAGCAGGGCATGGCTGTTTTGGCGAAGTTTTCAGAGGGCCTGGAGTCATACTGGGGAAGGGCCCGGGGCCTAGACTGTTGAAGACCACACTATGGCCTGCTGCTTATCAGAGCTCTGGATACAGCCCCGTTCACTGAGCCATTGCAATCTGCGATGTATTTGCAGCAAAATATTTGTAAGCAGTGCTGTGTGCGCACGTAGGAACAGAGCTGGTTTCTAAGTTCAATAAATTATAAAGAGGCGGCCCTGGCTGCCTCATCTCTAAGAGCCAACTTTTTGTTTAGCAGCATGCTTAAGCTTCCAGATGGAGCACATTAACTGACTCTGTTCAATTTGTCTTTTCCTTTGATTCTTTTTTTTTTTTCCTATGTTTTTTGGCATCTTTGTTTCCGGGCCGAGGCTTCTTCGTTCGATCAAGTGGCTGAAAAGTAAAGAACGGCTCTGCTCTTAAGTAGTACTGTCCGTACTTCCTTCTCTTCTGCTCTGTTCTTCTGTGCTTTACTCCGTTGGCTTAGGTAACTACTACAAAGTCCCATAATGCCACAAGGCAGACCTCCCTCCAGCCCTCGCCTCTCCTCACTATCGCTCCTCTTTCCCTTCTGCTTGCAACTGATGCAGGCCCGCTTCATGTGTTGGAAATAGTCTGACTGACCGAGCGCTATAGGATGTCAGGATGTTTACTGTCACCTGGATTCCCACACTCCTCTTTGGCGTTAACGTGGCATCGGGTCAAAACAGTGAGGGACAATATGAGCAGAACGTTCTTTCTCCCCATTCTGTCCAATATAGTATTTCCCCACCCGGTGCTCAAGTTCCCCCTTTTCCTGCAAATTGTCATTGTAACCCTGCAGAGGTAGGCCTGCTTGTAGTTACCCAACCAATCATATTATTGCACTTAGAGGTGTCAGGTGTGCCAAATCTGACATGACATAATTAAGTACTGATTGGTTAAGCACAAGCAGGCCCACTTATGCAGGGTTACGTAATCTGTAGGATGGCGTGTCCTTAACAACTGGGTTGGAAAACACTGGTGTGGAGGATAGAGAGATCAGCAAAACAACCGAGCAGTAGAGATGATAGAGACTTCCGAAATTCCCCATCATACCCTCTTGGGGAGCACTGTGCTGAATCCTAAAGCATCCTAAAGCAGCTCCACCATCGACCCCTTATTATAAGTGTCTCCCCACCCCTCCACTGCCATACCCCATGTTGCTGAGCAGAGGGACCTTGTTAAAAGGGCCCCACTTGTCGTCCCGAGCTTTGGTGTACGTTGTTTTTAAAGTGCAGTTGACAGTGACTCTGAAGTGCTCGGCATCCATTTGTGAGCGCAGGGGTCAAGACCTTCCGATGCCTCTTTGTTGTGGTTCGGCTGAAGTGCATAGCAGGTTGCCTTTGTTTTTGAAACAAAGTTCAATGTCTTAAGAAACTGCCTTTGATGCCTTTTTTTTTTTTTTTTTTTTTGCTTTGAGACCGCTGTTACGGCTTACAAAGAGCAGTGACTTCATATTATAAATGTCTTCCCCCCCTCTGCTTTCTACCAGAAAATGAGAGTATGAATTGCGGTCTTCATGGCATTTGGTTAAGCGTTATTGTTATTATTTTTGATTAAAATGAGGCATTGCTGCATTGAGGTTTTCTTCCGTCAGCAGAAAAAAAAACAGAGGCCTGCCATCCGCTTTATGGCTCTGCTAAACAATAGCATAGCCCAGCATGGGCTCAACCTGTAAACCCTGATCCAGTCAAGATACAGAAGTTCATTTCCAAGCAGACATCTCGTGAGTAAGTAGCTCCACTGAATAGTGCTGTCAGAAAGATTAAGTAATATTACTTCCATGCTTTTGAGAAAGAACGTCTACCGTAGTTGCAGGAGAAAATGGAAATTTTGTGATAAACATCAGGGTAACTTTCTGTGTGAAACACTGGAGCTCACTTCTGACAGAGGTCGCCCTGATTTTCATTTGCCGTGACCACTTTTTCATTCTACTGTGTTACAATGGGTTTTTTTTTTATTGCCACACTATTTAACCCACACAAAAAAATGCAGACACTGGGTACTAAGACTCATTGTATTGCAAATCATATTTCATTATGTTGCTGAATTAACTTTTCCTCCACAGTAACTTTCACCTTCAGAGAAAATATTGACCTGCAATAATTTATCAGATTGTTGAGAGTTCTCCATGCCTTCCTGTGTTTAAACCTTGTGTCTGGCTTCCAGTAGCGATCTCCCCTAATGATGTAAAGGAGCCGATCCCACTCATTCAACTCTGACACCAGCGTTCTCATGACACCCTCCCCTTGATCTTTTGCTGTAATTAGCAACGTTTTTGCTTCTAATTGACATTACTTAGATGACCTTTCCATGCACCAGTGCTCTCCTGTTTTGATGATGTCGCCACCAGACTTCTAGCAGTTCACCAGAGGTGTTCTGCTGTGGTAGTCACTCTGTGTGTGGGTGTGCGTATGTGTTTTCAGTGGAGCTGCCTATTCTTATGTCACTATCATTAACTGTTAATCCATATTTTTCCTGCTCAGTCTTGTAACAGGTCAGTCTTTGAGCAGAAATTTAAACTGGTGGGGTGTCCGAGTGGCGTAGTGGTCTATTCCGTTGCCTACCAATACGGGGATTGCCGGTTCAAATCCCTATGGCTTGGTTGGGCGTCCCTACAGACACAGTTGGCTGTGTCTGCGGGTTGGAAGCTGGATGTGGGCATGTGTCCTGGTTGCTGCACTAGCGCCTCCTCTGTTCGATCGGGGCACGTGTTCTGGGACTCGGGGGAATAGCGTGATCCTCCTACACACTATGTCCCCCTGGTGAAACTCCTCACTGTCAGGTGAAAAGAAGCGGCTGGTGACTCCACATGTATTGGAGGAGGCATGTGGTAGTCTGCAGCCATCCCCGGATCAGCAGAGGGGGTGAAGCAGCGACCAGGACAGCTCAGAAGAGTGGGCTAATTGACCAAGTACAATTGGGAGAAAAAGGGGGGGGGTCCACAAAAAAAAGAAATTTAAGCTGGCTTGTTATTTCATGTGATTTGCTATGGAAGCTTCGTGGTGAAATTCAAACAATGTTGTATTATCCTGTAAACATACTCTCATGTGTTGTGATGCTTTGTTTCATTCATCTAAGTCAAGCTACACAGTCAGCCCTGATTGGCTCAGCAGGCACAGCCCTTAGTGAGTGTTGGCCTGCTGAACAGACCTTCCTTTTACAGTGCATATTACTCACCTGTCTTTGTTAAACTGCACTGATTATAATCTGTGCTGTCACCTATAATCAACTTCCCCACCATCTTAAGACAAACAGATTTTCATGTTTCCTGATCTTTAAACCTGAGCTGTGACCTACTCATTTTTCAGCTGGAAGCGACTGACTGAAAACACAGTA
Organism: Lampris incognitus; assembly: GCF_029633865.1. Lineage (NCBI taxonomy): Eukaryota > Metazoa > Chordata > Actinopteri > Lampriformes > Lampridae > Lampris > Lampris incognitus. The sequence continues at coordinate 25,798,724 of NC_079219.1, read as the reverse complement.
TTCACAAGTAAATGTTATTCAGTCATATTGGGCCAGCCCGCCAACACTGCAAATGGGTGGCATTTGCTTGATATGACATTTGCTTCCGCACATTAGCCGTGCTCTAGCCAACCTCTTTTGAGTTGTACTGACAGAAATAGGGGTCAGAAGTCATACAGATGCACCCTGAAGTGATTGGCACTTTGGATTCTCATGGTTTCACACTTTGAGGATTATCGTCCATTTTCCAAAATGTTCTGTCTCACGACTATGATGGGATGACCTCATGATCAGCCGGTGGGGTTCTATGTGTGTGTGTGTGTGTGTGTGTGTGTGTGTGTGTGTGTGTGTGTGTGTGTGTGTGTGTGTGTGTGCGTGCGCGCGCGCGCGTGTGTGTGTGTGCGTGTGTGTGTGTGCACGCACATGCAGGCATGTGTGTGCGCGTGCATGTTTGCGTGTGTGTGTGTGCGCATGAGTGTGTGTGTACACTCCTTCATGCGCATGATCAAATGTGTCCAAAGAGTGATTGCACAGGGATCTGGAAATAGTGCTTCAGTGCAGCCATAATGTAATAGTATAATAGAAAGTAATGGCTGGAAACGGGGATTTCATCTGGGATCAGGCCTGTGGCTGCATTGCATGTTTGTATTCTGAATTTATTGCCCTATGTCAATGAATAAATTGGCGGATGTTTGAGAGCATATAGACCATAGGGTCTTAGGCGTATGTTCTCTATGTATACCTGGTCACTTGTTCAACAAGTAAGCCCAGTGGGAATATAACTAAGCCCAGAGACAGGAAAGTAGCCAGCACTGTATTTAGTGTGTGTGTGTGTGTGTGTGTGTGTGTGTGTGTGTGTGTGTGTGTGTGTGTGTGTGTGTGTGTGCATGTGTGTGTATGCATGTCTGTCTATCTGTCTGTGTGTGTACATGTGTCTATGTGTGTGTGCTTGTGTGAGAGAGACCGACTTTCAAACAGGCGGGTGCTTTAGACTACATTTGACATCAAACCCTAGGAGGAAAAAAAACACTTTGGTGTGTGTCTGTCTTTCTGTCTACATGTGTGTGCATGCACCCTCATTCAAACCATGAACACATTGTGCACTGTGGTGTGTTTTCTCATTGTCCCTTTTCCTGTGCCCCCCCCCCCGATCGTGTTCCCCATTATCCATTATTCCACTTGTAAGCACATCTAAATATAGACCAAGAATTTGCTTAGGGGGCACTCTCTTAGTAGTGGCGGTTAAATAGAAGATGGGATATTTGCTGTAATTGTAAATGCATGTGTACAGGCCTGGGAAGAGAGCGGGAGAGAGAAAGAGGCTTGGGAAGAGAGAGCGAGCAAGAGAGAGAGAGAGAGAAACATAGAGAGTTTCTGGCAGCATACCCTGGCTCACTCTCTCTTTTCCAGCAGCTGTGCGGCTTATTTGTCCCTTCCGACAAAGAGACCTGCTCTTCGGGGAGGTTGGCCCAAGACGCTGCTTACCTTTTCCTTTGTTTGTTGTTTTTTTGTTTTGTTTTGGTTTATTTTTTTATTTTTATTTTTTTGTTTTTTTTCTACAATTTTGTCTTACCTTAATACCAATATCAACCCCACACTGTAACTTGACACACATGGAGAAAGGTCCGGGCCCTGTCTGCCCTCTTTCCCTTCCCCGATGCTTGGAAAATCTTACATTTCTACCAAGAAGAAGTGCACACATCCTGTCCTGATTAGGCCGGCTAGAGGAGAGGAATCTGGAAGGGCCAATCCTATAGAAGCCCTACACATGAGCCCGGATTGAACTGAGCAGAGCCGAGCAGAGGGGAGCGGAACAGAACACACAGGCATGCTGTGGCGTTTTTATATGGCTCTTGTTCTTAGCCTTTGATGACACTGTTTAGAATAGGAAATATCTAATAAGTCAAGCATTTTGTCTAATGTGCTGCCAGTGGGTTTAGTATATGCCTGGAGGTCTTGAAACACTATCTTTGCCACAGCAATAATATACATTTAAAATTCTCAGGGAGTGTTAGAGAGAGAGAGAGCGAGGGAGAGCGAGGTAGAGAGAGCGAGGGAGAGAGCGTGAGGGAGAGAGAGCGGCAGCTGAGAGTACATGCTGTAATAGGAACCATGTGAAGGTTGGTCAGAGCGTACAAGGGTGGAATAGCATGGGATGCACCTTGGATCTGTCAAGAATTCTTTCTCTCTCTCACTCGCTCCATCTCTCTCTTTCTCTCACACTCTGTTTTCTCTTTCTTTTTCTTTTTTTTTTTTAGTTAATCATAATCCTGTTTTAAAAGACAGCAGTAGCTAATTAAAACTGACGTCCTACCCATTAGCGCTGACGAGAGAGCGGTACTGTGAGAAACATGGGGGTGGAGGTTGTAATGGGGTAATTGTATTTGACATGCTAGTGGAGAAGATGATGAATAAGCCCTGTCTGTCATGACACACCTGACAAGCCTGTAGCCAAAATAGGAGCATTTTAATTGATGTGGCCCAGTGGTTGAACAGACCAGCGCACACGCCTGGGAAAACCTTACATTACATAGGCTCCTGGCTGTATGGCTCTGTATCCATTCTCATTTCTACTCTTCTCCGTCTGCCCAACTCCACATCGTACTGTGTGGGAGAGAAGCGAAATGTGTTATTGTTTTTAACCAAGGTTTCTTTTTCTCTTTTTTTTTCATGCACTTGGGAAATTTTCGAGAAGTGCTTCTGTTTATTCGGGGGGGGGGGGGTTTCCACACGCGTCAGCTCCTCAATAACATGTCCAGTGATTTATTAGCTAGTAGGTAGCATTTAGCTTTATGTTTGTGTCATCGCTGTCCCGTGGGAGCCCACTGCGGCCTCTTCATGGGCCTAAGGATGGCATGTCTTAGTTGCAGAGAAAAGCTGCCTGCTTTTATTTTCGCTTGAAGCCCGGCAACCTACTTACGATGATTTATATCATCTGTCACTGAAAGCTTTTTATTGCCGCAATGGCTGAAATTCTCCTGACATCCGTTACATTGGAGCCAAGCATAAAATCCCTGCCCCGTATACACAATACCAGAGTCACTGCACGAAACAATTTGATTTGCTGGGGTAAGACCATTCTTTTTAAAGATGCTTTCCAATATTGTAAGAAGTGCAAAATTATTTTTAAAACCGCAGAAAAAGCCCCCTAGCATTCCTTTAATGTCTCTAGCTGTGACTATACAGCGCTCCGCCACTTTGGTCAATTTGTCCATGGTTTCAATCAAGCGAGTTACTCGGTTTGTGTCCTCTTGTAAAGAGAGAATCTAAACAAGAAACAAACCTGCCAGAGAAGCTCTCAGCCTTTGTATTTGATGCCGTGATCCCTCTTTGTAGTGCTAACAAAGCAGAAAGCGTCGAGGCTTGTTTTGAGATAGAGCGATAATTTGTTTTCATGTAAACTGAGTTTGCATGTTCATCTCATTTGTCAGGCTGTTGCACATGTTTTTGAGGTGTTTCACCAGCTGCCTTTTGGCATGCCTGGATGGTGACTTTGCATTCATGATTGTTTGGATATGATGTTAAATATGTGTGTGAAGGGGTGTCTGGGTAGTGTATCGGTCTATTCTGTTGCCTACCAACACGGGGATTGGCGGTTCAAATCCCCGTGTTACCTCCGGCTTGGTCGGGCATCCCCTACAGACACAATTGGTCGTGTCTGCGGTTGGGAAGCTGGATGTGGGTATGTGTCCTGGTCGCTGAACTAGTGCCTCCTCTGGTCGGTTGGGGCGCCTGTTCAAGGGGGAAGGGGAACTGGGGGGAAGATAATCTTGAATGTAAATATGAAAAGTGTGTACACCGAGTAAGTGGAAGGATTTCACTTACCTGGAATTAACACTGCAGTTCGTTGGCTGAAAACTCTACTTGAGGCTGACTTTACATTTCAGTATCCCGGTTTCTTCTTTCCACAGGTACATGGGCAGGAGCGGCAGCGCAGTGGTCTGGACTCTGCCGCTGGCGTGGACTCCTCATCCCGTCACAGCGGTGCAGGGCAGGACAGTGGCTTCGGCAGCGACAGCGCTCGCATCCGCATCGTCCAGATCGAGCAGCAGAGTGGGGCAAGCCACCACCGCATTGCCAGACCCTCCCAAAAGTCCACCATCACTAAGAACCTCAGTTTCATCCCCTTTGATATCTTCCTCACAGCCAGCAAGCTGTCTCTCATGACCTACGCCTGCTCCAGTCCCCCCAAGGCCTCCGACGATGACCCCCCTGCCACACCGGAGAAGAAGGAGACTGGGGATAAGGTAAACAAAAGGCCCTTGGCATGCTAGTTCTTAAATGAGTCATGGGTCTTGGACTCGTCACTTTATCTTTTGTCTTGTTATCACAGTGCACAGTAACAAAGGTAAGATAGATATTTACTTTATAGTGAAGATGTGTTACGTGGGTTACTATATATTAAGTGCATTACTGTGTGTACACCCTATTTTGAATTACCATTAGGAGATAGACTGGTAATGTTTTAGAATTCAAATTTATATACTTCAATTTAATCACCAGAACTCCTCCATTATGTCATTGTTTATATCTCTTTAATCTGTCTGTTGCCCGTATTGATGTTCCTAACCCTTTAAATGTAAAAGCATACTCTGTATTTAAAGCACTTCTTTTTTATAGAAGAGGGGTAATATGATCCAGTTCTAGCCTGTTCTTAATGTAGGTGCTACATCCAACTGCATTATAGACAAAGATGGAACTTGAAGACTTTTGGGCACCAGCCCAGCAGCACTATTTAGCTGCCATCCCAAACCATCTTCATTAGATCCCTTTCAGACTCTGTCTAGTGCAGAGAGGTTCGCATTAGCCCAGACAAAAAAAGGCTAGCCACAGAGTTATAGATTACTAAGCCACAAGCTTTGCTTCCCTGGTAACGATAATTACTTTCGAATTGTTGAAATTTTACCGTATTGTCTGTCCAACTGAACCAAGTTATCTGTTGTACCACTAAATTTCCTCTAGGTGGGGAAGAGTGCTCTTGACCTGCCTGAGATTCCCACTGAGTCTCCCTTAGCCTCAGCCTTTCTGGCCCCGGAGCCGACCCCCGTTGCTCAGGACTCCCTGGCTGGCTTGACCGCTGAGGACCTGCTGAACAGCAACACCTCACAGACCCAACCAGCATCCCCCCTGTTGCGGGGCAGCCTGCTTTCCTTAGATGGCTTGCCAACCCCGAGCCGCTCCTCGGCTCGCCAGGCCCTGGGTGTGACCATCGTGAGACAGCCAGGCAGGAGAGGGGCCGAGGACCTGGTGCTGGAGCCCTTGCTGTACCTCCAGGTGGTGCAGCCCTCAGTCCTGCTCAGCTGCCACCATCGCAAGCAGAGGATGGAGCTGTCTGTTTTTGATGTGGCATTAAGAGGAGTTGCCTCCAACTACAAGTGCCTAGGTGATATAGAGGGTGGAGAGAGTGGTGCTTTGTCCAGGAATGTGTCTGTTGGGTATTGGGAAAGTAGTAGTGGCTTTTTTTTTCTGCCTAAATGACCAGATATTGAGAGTTAACCTTAAATCACTCCCCCACTGATTCTTTCCTTCTCTTACTCTCTCTGTGTCTTCCTTTTTTGTTTTGCTGTCTGTGCACGCTATCCCCTGATGTTGCTGTTCTCCATCTTTCCATTGCTATCCCTCTGTCCAGACTCAGGGAAGACTCTCCCGGAGTCTCTGGACTACAGCGTGTTCTGGCTCCAGACAGTAGCTGGACAGGCTGACAGCAGGACAGGCATCCCTCCTCCGTTACTCTGTCTGCAGATCAAAGACTTCCTCAATGGACCAGGTGGGACTTGTCCACATGCACTGAAATTGGCATGGACACAGACACACACACAGACACACACACACACAGACACACACACATGGGCGCGCGCGCACACGCCCACAGTCAGATAAAGAGACTGACTCTAATGGGAGACATACTCATTGATCCATATCCAGGTGCAGTTGAGAAAGCAGGCACACTCAAACATAAGGCACACACAAATATATCAAACTATACTTGTGTGGACACACGTGCACACACACACGCCAAAGACAGAACACAAAGAACTTGTTTTCTACAGTGTGTGCAGATGATGAGCTGCAGGAGGGAAGTTGTGGTTTTTCTCTACAGGTCAGCCCTAATATCACTCACTGTGTCTATGAGACCACAAGCTGCTGGATTTCTGTCTGTTTGTGTGTGTGTGTGTGTGTGTGTGTGTGTGTGTGTGTGTGTGTGTGTGTGTGTGTGTGTGTGTGTGTGTGTTGACTCACGGGTGCGGTTGACAATACTGCGCACAGTGGTATGGTGGAATAGTACTGTCCTGAGGACGGTTTGACTGGGCTTTGGGAGTGTGTTGATAAGCATGTCCCTGTGAGGCTTTGTCAGAAAGATTGTGTAGGTGTAGGACATTACTCAGTTGATGTGTCAGCTCCCTGAACCCAACCCACCAGTACACATACACACACACACAGTGTAACATATGGTCTCTCTCACACATACATAATCATATTCGCCCCCACATCCCATCATCTCTGTCACACCGAGGCTTGAATACTTTTACACGGTGTCTCACGCTGTGATACACAGACACACACAGCTCCAGCCTGGGCCATAGGTTTTGCTGACGATCGTTGCGGGACTGAGCACAACTGTTGTACCCACGCACAGACTGTCTTGCTTTCAGCTGGAGCGGAAGGCCCTGGGCTCCTCTGTCCACCTGGAATCACACAGCACAATGCAGCACTTGGTTCACCGCTGCTCTCAAACAGCACACAGCCTCGGCTCATCAACCCTTCTGGTAGCTCCACAGGAAATAGACACTCAGATGACTGTCAAGAGTATTTCTGTGAGGGATGGGCAGCATCGGCGCTTGAGTCAGGTTCCAAGAAATCTTTAATCATTTATATATAGATATAAATGTTTATTTATAAATGCATTCATAAGTGATGAGGTATACCCCTCACTATGAAAATATTAATAACAAACTATAATGACAGACCGACGCAGCTCTTGCACCCATGCTATTGAGCCTCTGTCCTTTACCAGGCCCTTCATGACTGAGAATTCATACGGAAAACAATGAATTTCATATTATCTTCTCACCTTGTCATGTGTACTTTGATTATAGACAGCTGTTATCTGTAGAGATGATTACTCTTGTTAGGTGCATTTGTAGATAGGTACCGTGTTGTGCAGCTGACGTTGGACAATCACAGTCAGATGTTTACCTTGAACCAGTTAGGAATTATCTCTCTGGGATGACTTCAATCATCATCACTCCCTCCCACACACACACACACACACACACACACTCTCTCTCACACACACACAGACACACACAACAAGCGTGTGCAAGAACACAAGACTCAGATAGGATCCAGGCTCAGTGTGAGGTTGCCCTGGGTCAGACTCTGTTGGAAATCACTGCTGGAAACATCTAGAATTGACCACACATGCTACTGGTTCTTTTTTCACTCACTCACTCACTCACTCACTCACTCCCTCACACACACACACATACACACACACACGCACATCCACACGTACATAAAGTATTATGTGGTTGTTTGGTTAAATGGGTGGCTCGTGTCTAAAGGGGGCTGATCTCCCATCGAGAGATGGCGGAGGAGAGAAAGTTGATGGAGGATGTCAGGCTGAAGTAGAGGGACATATGGCATTCGTACCGTATGAGCATGGAAAAGAGATGTGGCTCTCTACTTCACGAGGCTAATAAAACATCGTTCCTGAGAGAAAGAGAAATGATCTGCGAGCAAAGATGAGAAAGTTCTGTCTCATTTTTAATCATCCACATCACAAGTGCTTCACCTTAATAAGAGACCAGGGAGCCTCTTAGTTAACGCTTAGATGATTTGATTCTGCTGAGTTGATCTTACTCATTTAATGAGGATGGAAAGGAACAGAGCACTATGGGCGTCTGGGTAGTGAAGTGGTCTATTCCGTTGCCTACCAACACGGGGATCGCCAGTTTGAATGCTCGTGTTACCTCTGGCTTTATCAGGCGTCCCTACAGACACAATTGGCCGTGTATGCGGGTGGGAAGCCGGATGTGGGTATGTGTCCTGGTTGCTGCACTAGCACCTCCTCTGGTCAGTCGGGGTGCCTGTTTGGGGGGGGGGGGGGTACTGAGGGGAATAGCGGGATCCTCCCATGCGCAACGTCCCCCTGGCAAAACTCCTCACTGTCAGGTGAAAAGAAGCGGCTGGTGACTCCACATGTATCGGAGGAGGCATGTGGTAGTCTGCAGCCCTCCCCGGATCGGCAGAGGGGGTGGAGCAGCGACCGGGACGGCTTGGAAGAGTGAGGTAATTGGACAGGTACAATTAGGGAGAAAAAGGGGGGGAAATAAAAAAAATTAAAAGAAAAAGGACCAGCGCATGAGGATGACAGCCTGGAATCCTGTATAGAAGCTTCCAGTGTTTTATTTACAGGTCCCTGCAGATGGTTCATCTCTGTGTTTGTATCTCTCTGTCAGTCTCAGTCTGACCATGTGCCACCGCGTGCGCATGCCATGCAATGTGCATGTGTATCTAGTTGGGCGGCTCTGCTTTGATTCGGCGATGTTTCACATCCAATCTGTTTCAACGAGGCGCAAACGGAGACCAGACTGCCGCAAGGCCGCGTCTCTCCGCTCCCCCGTGTGTTTACAGCAATGTGCTTGCAATTTCGGCAGCACTTACTCAACACACAATGAAACCAATCAAAGCTGCCCTCCCAAGGATGGCGGATAGGAAACCCTTTTAGCACATGTACTGTACATGGGATGAGGTTTCAACACTGACCCTCACACAACAACCGCCACACACACACACACCCACGCACACACATTATACACTTTGTATATACACCTAAATGCAAAAACGCAGATGGCAGGTTTAGCACCAAAAAGGTTCAAGGTTTGATCATCAAACGCACACACACACACACACGCACACACACACACACACACACACACACACCTTCCTCCCTTCGTGTCATATTTTCATATATCTTTGACTCAGTTTTCAGGTCTGTGAGTGGGTCAGTGAGCCAGTCCAGAGCGGCAACCGCTACCACATCAAGCAATCACCCCTCCATAGAAAGGCAGCAGGTGATAGATTAGCTAGAACAAATTGGAACCATTACTCTGCGGGGTCCCTGGATCCCATCAAGCTATGGGAGCACAGAAATGTTGTCAGTTACTGTATACAAGCCCGTGCCCCTCCGAACCATCCGTAACCACTCTAATTTGAGTCAGATGGCATCTGAAGTGTGTGTCACTGGCCTTACCTGGTGCTGCAGAGAATACAGATATCGCCAAAGGAATGATGGCTCCCCCAGCAACACACACACACACAGATGTAGATGTGCATTTATACACAAGCACAGATGCAAAAACATAACCCGTCACAGGCAGGCGCTGTGTAATTGGACACATTGCCACCTGTAGCTGACAGGAGCAGTCCGCTGTCAAAGAGTCAAGTGTGAGAGTCGGCTAGAGATATCAAAGGTGGGTGGGAATGAAAACAGTGTTAGCAGTGCTCATGTGCGTGTGCAATACACACACACACACACACACACACACACACACACACACAACACCATGTACAAAGCGGGTATGGCATCACACGTGACCTTGCCAAAACAGGCTCAATAACCTGGGCAAAAAACATGTTTGATCTGTGTGTGTGTGTGTGTGTGTGTGTGTGTGTGTGTGTGTGTGTGTGTGTGTGTGTGTGTGTGTGTGTGTGTGTGTGTGTGTGTGTGTGTGTGTGTGTGTGTGTGTGTGTCAGACCTTGATCTCCCACTTTCCACAGTGCTAATATAGGCTGACACCTGAGAAGGGCTAGTCTGCGGTCCCCCCAGCCTGTTCATATTAAAGCCTGTGTTTAAAGGAATGTGAACACCACCGGCGCTGCTCCACCTCCAGACCCACTGCTGTCTCCTGGCATGCCCCTCTCCCAGCAGTCTCAGGGTTAAAACAGCCCCTCACTCTCAGGCTGAAGCCATATACATGCACACGCACCAATAAAAACACCAGTATGCGTATGAGACGGGCTCTCCCGAGAAAGCTCTTTTTTGATATACCCTGCTTAGCGATGGAAGTGCCGCCATATTTCTTTCACTAATTGATATTTCCCTTCTTATAAAGCCTCTTCCGTATCCCTGCCCACCTAAAGCTCAGCTGGATTTGGAAGTGATATGGTAAAGGTAGCATGTTGAATAGAGTTGTCAGAGGGGTGGCTAAGAAATAGTTGTCTTTGCAGGTAATTCTAGTAGTTGAGATTTAGTGTTAAAGAGGTGTGGTGGTGTGTACTGGTTAGAGAAGTCTTTATCATGGTATCAAGTTATATCTCGATCCATCAAAATAAGGATTTGCAGCTTAGCCCGTAGAACTTATAAGTCTTTTAAGGCTTGTAAATAGTTGATGTGTTTTTTTCTGCAGTGGGGCTTCAGTTTCATCTCACTGTTCCTCCTTGGCCAGAATAATGAAACCACATGGAACATCACTGTAAAAGCTGTCTCATACACACACACACACACACACACACACACATTTACATGTAGATACATGCACCAACTCCAGAGAAAGCACCAAACTTAGTAAAACAACACGGATGTACTAGACATATGGCCATATAACACGTTGTGCTTTTATTTTATTAGTGTTCTGCAGAAGATTCATATTTTGACATTGTTCCATGGCAGTAAAAGCGCTGATGTGCTCCATTGGTTGCTGGATTGAGCTAGGGGGAAGTTTTGCAGATGTGGGCCCCGTAGCAGAAGGGCGAGCTGGGAACAGGGAGGCTGCTATGGCTCCCTATACTCCAGGGACCTCCATGAAGAGTTCCTTCAAAGTTCACACTACTTCAGATCCACATATACTTTGCACCGCCTGTCATTCTGTTGTCAGTAGACAGGGAAAAGTGACCCAAAAAAATTGTTTGTCCCCTAACAAAATCTAAATATATCATTGTTTAGTTTCCCGGTCATTTGAATCTCAACTATGTAGAGTCACAGGTCACTGCAAAGTGACCATATTGGACTTTTGTGAACTAATGTGTTACCTATGGACCGTACTTGCTCTGTGTGCAGTATGTTGAAGTTTGGAAGCTCAAGAGAGGCTGGAAATGTACAGTAAGCATGCAAAAAAGGAGGACAACCGCAAAACAGCACTGCTGTCCTTTGGTTTTACAAGTTGGAGTTTTACAGTATTCACCCAGGGACTGGAGAGGAACTCCACCAGGTGTTGTTGCTCCGCTCACAGGAAGGGACAACACCCATCCATACCCAGACAAAACCCATTCAAGCCCCGACTGGTGACGCTTTCATAGCATTTTGCCAAATAAATCATTGTCATCGTATGAGGACGGTAGAAAAGATGAGAGGGACACAGTGAAGGTGAGGGGAGAGTGTTCAGGTGGGATTACATCTGAGGCACAAAGGGAACGATTCAGCGTGATAGCCGGTAGGGCAAGTAGCCTGAAAATCTTACTAGCATGGCTCAAATTTTACTGGCCTTGCATATGTTTTTTAGCTTAAAGAACGGAAAAACTGAGATGTCAGTGATGCTTCTGTTACCTTTAACACGCTAATATGGCTTCTCGGAGCACCCATGACAATGGAATTGACTTTTGCAACAAAAAGCACTAAATAACACAGAACTTAACAAATCAATAACCGAGGCTGTCTTAGATTTGGCTAGTCTCTGGTGGTAGCTCCCTAACTTACTGATGGCCGTTTACTCATTGACTTGAATTATAATGCAATATAATATTACAGTTATAGCAAATTAAAACCAACACGTTACATTGGTCAGTCTGTCACTCGTAATGTGAAAACAAACCACAAAGCTTTTCTCTGTGTACACACATAGACACACACTCAGGATAAGCCACAAACAGTTTGAAGGCGAAACAGTCCCATGCACAACATAAATTAACTCAACATCAGCTGTTGTCTTTTTTTTTAAACAATATTTTATTAATGGATGTCATCTTTAATGTTAAACAGTCCATTATTCTACATCAGTGGAGACACACGTGGGCCCAAACACAGTGGTCTTAATCATTGCACCATCCCTGGGATATATACAACTGTGTTGCACCCCTATCTGAAAGCCAGGAAATATATTCATGACAGACCTGCTAGGTTAAGTGAACAGTGAATAGGGGTTAAATATGGAAGTTCCCTGGTAGCAAAAAGCTGTGTTCACAGCACTGCTTGTTCGGACCAGGTGGGCTTCTGACAGGTTAAGCAGGTAATAAACCCCCTGCAGACAGGGTGGGAGAAAGGGCGGGGGGCGGCGGGGAAGCAGAGGGGAGGAAGGACAGCCCATAATAAGGAGCAGGTCTCCGTAGCGAGAACCAGGCCAGGCACAGGCTCCGGCCCTGGCCCTGGCCCACTCCAAGGTGATCAGAAACAGCTTTACATGAGGAGAGAGGGAGTGAGGAAGGAGACACACACACACACATATATATATATATATATATATGATAAGCTACCTTGCATAGCATATTCCACTTTACCTTCCTCCATCCCCACATCTGGTCCACTTCCACTGGATTAAATAAGGAAGCACCATCATAGCATGCTGTGTGCGTGTGCGTGCATGTGTGAGAGAGGGTGCGTGTTTGTGTGAGAGAGATATTGCGTGTTTGTGTTGTGTGTGTGTTGATTTGTTTGAGTTTGTGTGTCCATGCATTTGCCTTGGCAGCCCTCTCTCCCTCATGTCATCCCATGCTCCTACCTGGGACGGAGACAGACTGGGGGCCTAAACCCCTTAAAACCCTCCAAACACTGGAGTCTTGATGAGAGCATGAGAACCAGCTGCACTTGTTTGCAGCGGGCTTGCAGCGGCTTCCCGCTCCCATCATCATGACCAAGTGGAAAAATGGGATAATGGAAGTGGTGTAAAACGGCACTGAGTTAATTTGTCTGTCTCTGTAAATTCCAGTCAAGTGTTTGAAGGCTGGAGCACGGAGGAGAAAGAGACGGTTCGAGAGAAATGGATCGGGAGTACGCCGAGGACTCGAGGATTTATGTGGTTGGCATGAAGAAGAGATTCTATTCTGCTGTTCCACTGTGTCACGTTAGAATGTAACAATCAGACATGTAGAAACAGACTGGAAAGTGTGCGTGTGCGTGCGTGTGTGCTTGTTTTTGAGTGAGTGATGAGAGTAGACCCAGCTGTGCTTTGACACATCCTTGCATGCAAATTTCAGTGGTTAGGGAGTAGACTTCAAAGTGTGATTTATGATACGTGGTACCATGCAACATCTTACGGCATACACACAAACGATCTACTTGCAACCTACAACGTTGATGTAACGTGTCTTTTTTTCTTTTTTTTTTTAACAATTGGGTCAACCCACAACAGCTTGTGTCCTGCTTTTAATGGGTTTTCTGACGAGCGTTTTTGAAGGCGGGTTAGCCCCAGAGCGTGAATAAATTGATTTTACTCATTCAGTTTTGATCGCAGTTCGAAATAGTTTAAGAGCCTTGCGTTCAGCCCTGACAACAGGGAAATCGTCTGTCACTACATTGCAATTCATAAGAAGTGGATAATGGCTTAACCCCTCCATTCACAAACTGAAAACATGTAGGATTTGGAGCACGTGCACAACAGAGCCTCGGAGAGCTCCAGGAAGAGGGAATCGGGTGTGCATGTTCATGCCTCGCGTTGTGTTATCCCGTCGTGAGGTCATTTTGTTTCTCCTCAGCTGTAAAGCCGTGTTTTTTATCAACTGCCCAAATGCAGTCCTCTCCCCATCCTGTTCTGTTTTCCGCTTCACTCGCCACTTCATAAATGAAAGTAATGGTGAGCGGAAGAGCTACTCCCATCTTTTAGAGCAAGCTAGACCATAAAGAATAATGCTAGCTCATGTAAATAAATATTACGACAGTATAGGTTTCCCTTTTAGAGCTTTAAAGTTAAAAAAAAGAATACATCCTAGTTTGTGTAGTCATGAAACAAAATCATGTTTTGTCGTATTTAATGTCATTTTTCATGAAAAGCTGATGCTGGGTCATTTTTTTCTCGAGTTAAGTAAGCATTTTCTGCAGCATCACTTTGGTAAGCAAATCCCTTCTCAGGAAACGTATTGAGTGTAGACCGACTGAGCCATTGGCCGGGGGCTTCCTCTCCTTATTCATGCTGACAAAGCCGACTCCACTGGATAGAAATATGTCGCAATGTCAGCAACCTTTATTACCCATTATCAGTGATAAATGATGATAAGCTAACACTGGATCTTGATTTAATATTATTGGTAATAGAGCTACGGGGGGAGGTTACATTTGTAAAGCTTTTCTGTCAACGCTCCTGTGAACACTATAGTTATGCTCTTTCATTCGTTCTCTTTCCCCTATTCTCTCCCCTCTGCTTTCCCTTTCCACCCCCCCCCCACCACCACCCCCCATCTCTCCTCAATACAGCTGAACTGAATGTGGAGCTAGCGCGCCCCCTCAAGATGAATCCTACACTGGCTAAGCTGGAGCAGGCGAAGGCCTACCTGGGGAAAGTCCTCCCAGATCACGTGTGGGAGGCCTCTGGTAAACCCCCATCCCCCGTCAAGACCTCGTCCACCCCCGAGGCGTTGCCAAGGACCTCGCCTTCTCGCTCCGACCCCAACTGCCAGGCCTCAGCCCTGAGTGTGGCATCTGGCCTCAGGGTGCTGGCCTTGTCCTTCCACAAAGTTTCCCTCCGCACTGCCCAGATGGTGGTTACCATGGAGACGGAGACTCACCCAATGAGGCCCTGCGTGACGCTGTCGGTGTCGGCCATGACAGGGAGTCTAAACATGAAGCCCGGGCCCAGAATAGAAGGTGACTCATACACACACAGATTTATTTATTTATTTATCTATTTATTTTTTTATCAGAATTCCTTTTTGTATGGTTCCATAACTACCATTTATGTGCAACAGGAGTCCTGAGTTCTTAGGATTATCTGTATTATAAATATATTTGTGTAGCCACTTTATAAAGATACACGTATATTCTCATAGGGTGGTAGCACAGTGGCACAGTGGTTAGCATGGTCGCCTCACAGCAAGAAGGTCCTGAGTTCAAGCCCCGGGGTAGTCCAACCTTGGGGGTTGTCCCGGGTCGTCCTCTGTGTGGAATTTGCATGTTCTCCCCCGTGTCTGCGTGGGTTTCCTCCGGGTGCTCCGGTTTCCTCCCATAGTCCAAAGACATGTAGGTCAGATGAATCAGCCGTACTAAATTGCCCCTAGGTGTGAATGTGTGTGTGTGTCAGCCCTGTGATGGCCTGGTGGCCTCTCCAGGGTGTCTCCCCGCCTGCCGCCCAATGACTGCTAGGATAGGCTCCAGCATTCCCGGGACCCTGAGAGCAGGATAAGCAGGTTGGATAATGGATGGATGGATGGATGGATATATTCTCATAGCGATTTAAATATTCTCTTAGACTTACAGTCTTGTAGAAGTGGCATTAGTGAATGTGTTTGTTGCAGAACAGAGCCATCACTTAACGCTGCTTTATCCCTTTCAGACTGTTGTATTCCTTCAAAACCCCACTGTATACGTAACTCAGAACCCACGAGCGTCATTGCCTTACACAATAGAGAACAGATCCACATGGAATCAGATGTCATTGCTGTAGTAGCTGAGCAATCCTCACAGTCGGCCCCCGGTGTGACCTGGGAAGCCCTTGTCTTCTGAGCCTAAGCTGGTGATTGTATTTCCGCTGCCGTGCAGAGTCCCGATGCCTACCGCTGCTTCCATGGCATCCAACATTTAAGTTAAAATCATTTCTCTGTGGTCAGACCCACTACTAAAAGCCACATTACCAAACTACCAAGAATATTAACTTCAATAAGTTTTTCCATCAAATGTTGAGTCTTAGAATATTATTTAATTGAGATATATGTCCAACAGAGTGATATAATTTCAACTTCGGATCCTTGGAGGGATCTACCATATTCAAAGATGTTATGACAGAAGAATTTATACCTTAATACTAGAATAAGATTTTCTTTTTTTTTTAAATATGATTTATTCATAAGATTTTCAACACATAGAACAACATAACATAGCATAACATAAAGCCCATATACATGATTTTTAAAAGAAAGCAACAAAAAACTTTCAAGACAAAACAAGACAATTTGATGACAGTAACATACTCTACATACTGTGTGCTTTTTATATGGGGAAATCAGGACTCAGCCAGGGATAACGAAATGACATCAGAATTGAGTCCAAATCTTGAGACAGTTTTTAACTATTTTATTACTTGAGCATGACTGAGACGGTAATGCCAGGGGGAGGCACAAGAGGGACAATGTGGAGGAGGAACTGCATGAGGCATCCTCAGTCTGCAACCACAGTGGGGGTTGACTGTTAGTATGACACCAGTGCAAAATACTGAGAATGTTTGCAGCCCAATAGCAAAATAAAAAGTTGGGTAATGCAAGACCACCCAATTCTTTTGGCTTTTGTAGGACATCTTTACAAATCCTAGGATTTTTTTTTCTTTCCATATGAACTGAGAAATCAAACTATCAAGTGAGTGGAAGAAATGCTTTGGGATAAAAACAGGTATGCATTGACAGAGATACAGGAATTTGGGAAGCACCTTCATTTTTATACAACTTATCCGGCCAGCAAGAGACAGAGGTGGAAGTCTCGAGTCAGTCGAGAAAGCAGAGGGGAGAAATGACATTTAAAAAATCTGAATAATTCCTAGTTACACAGATACCCAGATATCTAAATCTTTCCAGATACATGTATGTCTTAAATGGCAATTTTGAAAGGGGATACGCTGTAGCTGCGGCATTAATGGGCATGAGTTCACTTTTATGAAGATTTAACTTATAACCTGAAACTTGCCCAAACTCCTTCAACAAGGCAAACACTGGGGAGATAGATCTGTCTGGATCAGAGATAAACAGTAAAAGGTCATCAGCGTACAAGGCCAGTTTATGCTCATAGCCTGCCCTTGAGATGCCCTGCATCTGACGAGACCTGACAGCAGCCGCCAGTGGTTCGATGGCAGAAGGTGGGCAGCCCTGACGAGTTCCACGTTTGAGGGGAAAATAATCATTGTTTGTGTGGACCCAAGCTAGGGGGGATGTATATAAAAGTTTAATCCATGAAATAAATGTATTACCAAAACCAAACCTTTTTAGTGCATCAAACAGATAGGGCCAGTCCACATGGTCAAATGCCTTCTCAGCATCCACTGAAATGACCAATTTTGGGGAATCTGAGGATGAAGGCGAGTATGATATATCAAATAGCCATCTGACATTATGAAAAGAGTGTCTGTCCTTAACAAACCCCGTTTGGTCTGTGGAAATAATAATCATCAGACTCTAGACGTGTTGCCAGCATCTTAGCTAAAAGCTTGACTTCTGCACAAAGCAGAGATGGGGTGGTAATTACTGCAAACAAGGGGATCTTTATCCTTTTTTAGTATAAGAGAGATAACAGCTTGATGTAACGTAGAGAATAAGATTTTCTTTTCTATTTTTTTAAATTATTTTTTGAAGTATCTTTCACTCTGAATTGAAGCCAACAGGAACATGCTACCTGTATCCAGTCTGATTCAAAATGGTATAGAGTTACTCACAGCTGTATGTAGGAGTAAGTGGTGGATTGGACTGTGTTTCATACCATTGTATAACCAAATAAGTACCGATGTGGACATATGGAACTATATCCAGTGCAATTTGAAATTCTTGTCATTCGCTCATATTAACTTATATTAGGAATGAGAATCTAAACTCACATGTTGGTTTAGGAACATGTTTTTTTGAGCAGATGTTCTGTGGGTCATGTAAATAGAATAAGTACTTATATAAATCCATTCCAGTTATGTGGTTATAAAGCATATGGAGATGTTGAGATCTATATACTATGTAAGTTTTATTCCAAAACATTAAACCACAAGGTTTTTGTCCCTTAACTAAAAAAGTGTTGCTTAATATTTCTCGATAGTTATTTCAAAAATACAGAATATTTCATTTTTCTCTTTAGTATAGAGAGATAAACTCTACCACAACTTAAAATTCTTGTTTGGCTTCTCGTCCTGGACTGTCCTAATATTCATGTGCTGTTTCTCTCGCTCTCGGTGTCTTTATTTCTATCACTTAGACAGCCCACCCCTCACGCTGTCAGCTATGGATTATGGGGTGTCTCTGTCTTTCAAGAGGATTTGTTAAGGTCACGTGTGCTTATGCAGAGCAAGGCTGGAAAAAAGTGCCGCTGTTGCTGCTTCTAATATCACTTCCAGTTTTGCTGTTCTGTACACATGCTAGCTCAGCCCTTCTCAGCCAAGAGCATCAAGGGCTGTCAGTAAACTGTAACCTGAGATGTTTGTGTTGCTCTTGGAGCAAGGTTTGGTTAGGATTTTTGTGAGAGTGAGAAACATATCTGTTTACATGTGCGTGCGTGCATGCATGCATGTGTGTATGTGTGCTTGCATGATGTGTGTGCATGCATGCATGCATGTGCATGTGTGTGTTAACAGTTCATAAATGAGATGTGCAATTTAGAGATGTTTGTGTTTTTTTTGTTTTTTTATTAAGACCAAACCTATTCCTTCATCAACACCTCTTTAAGAGGTATTGTAATCAGAGTCACTAATGTAAATTGAAGGGCTTCCAAATGCTGAGTGCTTTTTGGTGCGAATCTGTCCGTTCCGTGACTGTTTTAGGGGTGGGAGGAATTTGTATTTATTGATGTATTTTAATTTTGTTTTCAATCCTTCATTATTTTTTTTTTGGCATTGATGCTGAATTGGCCTGCGTGAGAGCAGAACAGAGCCGTGAGGGTGTGAGTAAGGGAGAGACGTGCTGTGTACAGCAGGTTACCGTACATGTGAGCAGCCAGCGTGCTCCTCGGTCTGCCGAGCCACGGAGCATCCTGGCAGTTTGGGATTCGAGAGTGGCTACGACAGAAAATGGAGCTTGGGCTCGCTAAGCGCCTGCATCTGCTGTACAGATGTTGTTATATAGGGTTACTCCAGATAAAGTGATTGTCGAAAAATTTAATTAAAGCCTCAAACAATTTGCACTTTGTTTACGTGAATCTGCATAACTGCAGAGTGAGACCATGCTCGGTGCGGCTGCCCCGCGTTGATTTTCACCAGCTTTTCATCCATGTTTGATGGGCCGACTTCGATAAACACAGCCGAAAATGCTGGGCATGCAACGCAATGGAAAAAGACAGTATTGACACTTTGGAGATGGCTTTGCTCTATTTTTAGCCTCTGTTCTTTCCTCGTGCATCAGAGACATTTCTAAAATACTCTTGTCACCAAGAGTTCGTCCGTTGTTTACAGCAGACCTCGTAAACAGACAGCAGTGATCAACACACACTGTCTTCATGGATGCTTTATTGTGGGTATCGGCAGGGCCTTAAAACAGAGTCAGAGCTGTACTTGGAACATCACAGTGTTACCGGACAGAAAGAAAAGTGCCAGGATCATCTGTTCCGTTGCCTACCAACACAGGGATTGCCGGTTCGATTCCTCGTGTTGCCTGTGGCTTGGTCGGGTGTCCCTACAGACACAATTGACCGTGTCTGTGGGTGGGACACCGAATGTGGGTATGTGTCCTGTTTGCTGCAGTAGCGCCTCCTCTGGTCGGTCGGGTGCCTGTTCAGGTGGGAGGGGGAACAGGGGGGAATAGCGTGATCCTCCCGCATGCTATGTCCCCCCTGGTGAAACTCCTCACTGTCAGGTGAAAAGAAGCGGCTGGTGAATCCACATGTATCGGAGGAGGCATGTGGTAGTCTGCAGCCCTCCCCGGATCGGCAGAGGGGGTGGAGCAGTGACCAGGATGGCTTGGAAGAGTGGGGTAATTGGCCAAGTGCAATTGGGGAGGAAAAAAAAGGGGGGGGGGTCCAAAAAAAAAGCGCTGGGATCAGGAGCCCGGATATTTACCGAACCACAGATTTGACTACGAACGCTAGTCATTCGTTAGCAACCCAAGAACACAACAGTAGAAAGTCTGTTTGTTACTAGATAACCATAAACAAAGACCGTCACCTTGTGCAACAGGAGTGTACAGTGGATAGAGTTTCACTCTGCTGCTGTCAGGGGACTCATGGGAGGAGAGGAGCATGGTGTCGATCTCATTACAGAGGGGCCTGATATCTCCCGGAGACGTCATTTGGAGTATCCTGTGACCTTACAGGAGAGCAGCACCTGTAAATAAAATCCAAGAGAAAGTCTGCAGTGTTGACCTTGTGCCTAACATCCTCCGAAAAAACTATTATGTGCCGGTAAAATCTGTTTTTCAGAAGAAAGAGTTGTTAGTTTTTCTCAGCTGCGGATAATTTTATCACCCTGATAGATCTTTGTCACCACTTGCACTCAGCTCTTTCTCCCCCCTGCGGGATTCTGCGAATAGTGTTTCCAGATCCGTTGCCATCGAAAGCAGACAAACTGTCTCCAATTACTCAGACGGACCGACGGTGACAATAGATGTATCCACGGACTCTTGAGTCTCTAAGTGCACCACCTCCATCACTCACCACCCTGGGCCCCCTCTAACACACACTGCCTCGTAGCTCAGAAAACACATCCCTTGAAATGATAGAGGTTGGGATTCCCATTCTGTAAGGTAGAGCGCCGGGGCCGCCGCCATAAGTCAGTGGGAATGACCCCCCTGGGAGGGAGCGTACATGAGAGATGCGAGACAGGAGAATGTAGTACTACTGCTGCTGCTGCTGCCGCTGCTGTTGTTGTTCTGCAGTACTCAGTGGCAGGAGGAGATTAATGGACAGCAGTAGACTTCAGGATGATGCCACTGGGCCAGGAGAGTGAGAGAGAGACGGGAGAGAGCTCAAACGGAGAGCTGTGAAAGCAAGGGAGAACGGAGGACGATGAAACGTGACAGGAGGAGAGGAAATAGAGAAGAAGTCGATGAGAAGGGTGGATAAACGGGCGCCGTTGTTGTTGAGTCAACAGATGAGGGGGGAAGATAGCCCGAACTGATGTCAGAGATCCAGAGAGATGAACAGACAACGTTAATGGAGGCTGAGATGGACAACATGTGGTAAAAGGGGAAAAGCAGGCTGACAGAAGGGGTCTCATCTGTGTCTCTTTTTTTTTTTGACATCCACCCTCCATCCAAACCCTGCACCTGCCCCCATGCTCCTCATCAGTGTACGTCTACACTGCGGTGGGGTGAAGACCCTGCACTCTGCCCCTCATTCAGGGACCATCTGTGGTTGTGTACCTGGTCATGGCGGCCTGCTCTGCCAGGGGACAAGATGGAGAGAGAGGGGATTAGGTTGACAGTGAGGTGTGTTACCAGATCCTGTGTTAATGAAAAGCAAGTGGAAGCCCACATTCCTCCATCCTTCCCCCCACTCGCCGCTCCCTAAGGTAGGGGGGCATTTATAGTTCAATGAAAGAAGGGAGAGAGAGAGAGAGAGAGAGAGAGAGAGAGAGAGAGAGAGAGAGAGAGAGAGAGAGAGAGAGAGAGAGAGAGAGAGAGAGAGAGAACAGATGTCCTAAGGTCCATGAAACAAGACCCTCCCTAATCTCTCAGCTTTCCGTCAGACTGCCCATGGACTGCCCCTGGTCTCCCAGGAACACACACACACACACACAGTTCCCCAATCCTTAGCCTCCGTGAACCCCAGCTCTATCGTGGATAATTTACCCCAACAGACTCGTAAAGGAAAACTTCAGTCAGTGGAACAAAGTGAAAGCTACCCATTAATTATTTACGTCTCTTTTTTTTTCATGTGTTGTTTAGTTTTCCTGGCAGATATTTGAGTTACGGTTGTGTCACTTTGTTTACACTGCTGAAAGAGAGCCACTCGTCTTCATCAATCATTTTGATTTGTTTCAATAGTTGGGGATAAGCAGAGCTGAACGTACAGTAAAGAGATTTATACTTGGAAATATATCCTGCTGTGATTTGGCAGGCTAGCCTGAGTTTTACATTGTTTTCACAGCATTAATAAAAAAATGATGTCTCGGGGGGGGGGGGGCTGCTGGGACTGTCCAACAAGGTATTGCTTGCTAATGCACAAGGTTGCTGAGTGAAGACAAGGATGTATGTCGCAGTGAGCTGGCTGGAGGGAGAGGGTGGAGGTGGAGGTGGTGAGACGTGGGATCACTGTGCTGCACAGTGCAATAGCAGGAGGCAAACATGACAGATGAGATGCAGTTTTATCTCGGGTTTATGGGCTTATTTGTCTTTTTCTGTGTTGTTTTTTCAAATAATAGACTTTCCGTTGAGATCAGGGTCATAGTCGACAGGGGTGTGGGGGGGGATGGAGGAGATACATGGCTGAGCAAAACATCTAAAGGGGCGCTCCGGTGAACCTCATCCGGTAGTAAGTTAGGGATGAGTCTTAAGAAGTAAGCACATATCTACACGAGGCATTCTGCTACGGCTTTATTTGCTGATGTGATGCAGCTGTCATCCCGCCCATATGCAACTCATCAGATCTATCAGTTATTTTGAACGCGTCAGTCTGGGATGACGCATTGCTCCCTGAGCTCCAGTCATGTTGGCGGTCAGTGCCCCCACTCCCGAGCCACTTTCCTCTGGTGTCCTATAGCGCTCTTGTGGTGAGTGAACAGTATATTGCTGTGGTAAGTGACAGTATATTACTTCTATTACTCTTACCAACCCAGACAGTCCTCGGAGGCTGTTGCTAGTTAGGTAATGACTCCTTTAGGTTTCTCCTAATTGATAACAGTGAGTCTTGGGACATAAATCAGCCCGGCAGTGGTCAGATAACGGCTGCCAGGGAGAAACCGACACGGTAAATCAACGTCCCCTATCCTATCTAATCCTTCCCAAGCATTTACTAGAGATGTATTTCACCTCGGGAAGATATCCTAACCCCACCCCATCCCCTCCTTATTTTTTTCAGAGAGAGAGAAGTGATTGGGCATTTTAGAGGCGTTTGTCATATGCGATATGCATATGTGTATCTGGATTTAAGAGTCTTGGTAATTAAAGAAGGTGGGTGTGCATGTGTGCCAGTGGGTCTATATGGGTTGGCCTAGTTGTCAAGACTCAAACATTAGATTAGAATGAAAACTCTCATATCACTGACGCTATTCCTTCTTCGTAGGTAGGCCATTTCCCTCCTTTGCCACACAAACATGGACCTAACCCTCCAGATCACACCCTCAAGCCCTTCTAGCTGCTCTATCTGGGCTCTTACATTTTTACATGGCAGACCCCGTGTGTGTGTGTGTGTGTGTGTGTGTGTGTGTGTGTGTGTGTGTGTGTGTGTGTGTGTGTGTGTGTGTGTGTGTGTGTGTTTTTCAGGCTCTTTGGTTTCCCGGGATCCATTTCATTGGGCTCCAAGTGAATCGGTTTTTTAAACCCCAAACACATAAAGTGGGGAATACTGGAACCACCTCAGATACCCCCAAAACGGCAGCTGTCCATTTTCTGTTCCGGGGTAACGTGTGTGTGTGTGTGGTGGAAGTAGGGGTAGGGTTAGAGTTCCATTGCTTTTCCATATGGGACAACTGCGTGGGTCCCAGTGGCATCCATACAACATTCTTTACCATGGTATTCTCTCTGTTCTCTCAAAAAAACTTCATTATGAACAACTCTATCCATGTGTGTGCGTGTGTGTGCATGCATCCACATTTGCTATCGTGTGTTTATATGTGTGTGTCTGTGGGTTTCTTTATGCATGCATGAATGTGTGTGTGTGTGTGTGTTTGTGTGTCCCCTGTTAGCTAGAATTAAGTTGTAACAGGATGATAGCTATCTATTGGATTCATTGTCTCTCTAACCAGAACTCTGTGTCGGGGCTAACAGCTAGCCACTGTTTTTCCATTCTCTTCCCCTTATCAAGACTCTTTCACTCTCTCTCTCACTCTCCCCCTCCCTGTCTTTCTCCCTCTCTCACCTCTCTTTCTGTTTCTCTCCCTGTCTCTCTCCTCTTGGCTGACTCTTTTCCGGGTTTTTTCTGACCCTGCCTAACTCACTTCTTTACTTGCTGGCTTTCTTTGACTGTCCTGTCATCTGTCGATCCAACACACAAATACTTGCATGCATGCAAGCCCACATGTGCGCACGCAATAAACACACATGCACGTGCCCACTCTCTCATTGCTCTTGCTCCGCAAGGTCCGATCTGTATTTCCTTTTCGTCTCTTAGCAGTTTCCTGGGCCCCCCCCCCCCCGGATCAATGGTCACACATCAAATCTCCACAGAGACTTGTTAAGGGAATTCCTGTTGAAAAACATATCCAGATAAAAAAATATGAAATGGTGATGGTGGAAGAAAGAAAAGTACAATACAAATGGAGGGAATGAACGAGAAATGGAGAGAAGAGGAACAGATGGACTTCCCCCCCTTCTCTCTCTCTTTCTCCTTTGCTCTCTCATGGATGGAAGAAGGGAATAAGGAGGAAAGAGAGGGAATCCCCCTTCATTAAAACCACTCCCAATCAAGGTCATTATTAAGAGTGTGGTGGCTGCTGCAGCTGTGTTTAACACAAGGATACTGTGGTCAACTGGGCCATAAATGACGCATGGTGAGAGAGAGGAGAGAATGCTTTGATACCAACTGCTTTGGTGTGTTTGTTTATGTGGGTGTGTGTGTGTGTGTGTGTGTGTGTGTGTGTGTGTGTGTGTGTGTGTGTGTGTGTGTGTGTGTGTGTGTGTGTGTCTCGTTACGTTTGTGCATCTGCATTTCCCTGCATACGTTTTGCCTGCATGTGTGTGTGCGCGCGTGCGTACGTGTGTGTGTGTTTATATGAATGACTGAGTGAGTGAGAGAAAGAAAGAAAGATATTTAATAGATTCTCTATTAACCAAGCAAGTTTAGGTCTTCACTATTGATGTCTAATAAATCCTACCCACGATCCACAGTTCGAAAGTAATCTCTTACTGCTCTCCATGCTGCAACACCAGAAAATATTAGCAGGTGAACTGCCAAATTTTATCAACAATGGTGATCCTAAGAGAGATGAGTCATCCCAGTATAATATTTCCCATTGCAAGATTTATACAAGAGAAGGCCCTTTTCACTGGAAGCCCCCCTGTTGTGTTTTTGGGCTCTAGTATTGAATAAGATGTTCCTTTTTTCAGTCCACCAAACCTGGAAACATTTTAGCACTGTCTCATCTGTCACATCTTCTCTTTCTCTCTCGCTTGCTTCCTCTCAATCTTCTGTTGTGTCTTACCATCTGGTTGTGTCAGTTTCCTCATTACCCTACCCCTCAGTCTCTCCGTTGAGTCTTTCCATTCATTTCTTTGACGCCCCCTTCAAAAAAAATAAGTAAAATGAAACACAGCCCCCTCCCTAGAGTATACCCTGAACCAGAGACCCGGTACCCTGCATAGATTGTGAGCAGCGAAGAGACCGAGACGAGTGTTCTTCTAATGCTGCTCTCTGTTGGTTTACCAGACCTACAGCTAGTCAGGCCGGATTCACGGAGGTACAACACTCTTGGGAGCAGCTCAGATTCAGAATCACTGCTGCTGTGGCTGAGCCGCGTGCTCCTCCCATGTCTAGAAGAAGGGTGTTTGTGTAAAGATTTATCAGGCCAGCATGGCATCATATTCCAGGACAGCATCATAATTACAGTGACCAGTCTGTTGCAAAGATCTTGTGACAGGCATGGGTGCAATCTAGAAGAAGGGTGTTTGTGTAAAGATTTATCAGGCCAGCATGGCATCATATTCCAGGACAGCATCATAATTACAGTGACCAATCTGTTGCAAAGATCTTGTGACAGGCATAGGCGCAAGTCCATGAATACCGGGATGGCATCCAGCACTTTACCTGTGCCCCCGTCCATAGGGTTAGTGGTTAGGAAGGGCATCCGAGGAAAAATTTTGCCAAATCAGTATGTGGATTGACAAGACCATACCGGATCGGTCAAAGCTCCATACCGGATCAGTCAAGGCCCAGGTTAACAACGACCACTATTGGTGCTGTGCCCTCACAAGGTGCTGATGGAAACTGTAAAATCCGCTGTGGCGACCCCTGGGAAACGGGGAACAAGCCAAAAAAAGAAGAAGAATATGTTGCAAAGATAACAGTGTGCTTGTTAGCTGGGGTTGATCAAGAGATATGAGGAGAGTCAGTGCTTTTCCTGTTAAATGGAAACAGTCGCGATTTTCAATGTTATCGCCATAATTATGTTGTAGGTTTAACAATTGATTGGCAGCCTAATGTGTACTGGTGTTGTCATGCCAGGCTAAACCTCTTCAACTCTGACAGCATCCTGCCTCTCCTCGGTCCCCAATCGATCTGAAAATCTGCCTCCAACCTCTTGATATATGGGGACCCATCAAATGATGGCGTGAAACTTGCTAAGCTTCTCAGTCCATTGGTTAAGAAACTTTGAGGAAAGGTGGAGAGTAACTACTCCATGCCTGGTTTAAAGGGCTGAATGGCCTCAGAATTTTTTTCAATCATTCATTGAAATTCTTTTTAACTCTCTCATTTATTTGCCGGTTTAATGGGTTGTCTGTGAAGGATAAGAATAAATGGTAAATGGGCTCCATTTATGTAGCGCTTTTCTAGTAGTCTACCAACCACTCAAAGCACTTTACAGTGTATGCCTCACATTCACCCGTTCACACACATTCATACACTGATGGTGCAGGCTGCCATGCAAGGCGCCAACCTGCTCATCAGGAGCAGTTAAGGGTTCAGTGTCTTGCTCAGGGACACTTCGACAAGCTCTCTGGAGGAACCGGGGGTTGAACCAGCAACCTTCCGATTACTAGACAACCCCGCTCTATCGCCTGAGCCATGCCGCCCAACATAGTCTAGATGGTACTGTTAAGGTCTGCTCCAAGATAATTCAAGTCCAGTGAAGAGACTTGTGCTCCCTCTGGGAGAAACGTGGGGCACAGAAAGCAAATCTGGTCATGTTCTGTCCAATGAATTCACTGTAATGCCCTCAGGCCAGCGTTATAATGCACCCCTTAGGAAAACCAACCACTCTTCTAAGTCCTTCATTCCTTCTGCTGTCAGGTTACTAAATGCCACCAGGAGTAATTTTAAATGAACGCCACATTATGTCAACTGTAATTTTTGATTTTGATATACTTTAGTGATCCCCGTAGGGAAATGATGCTCTGCATGTAACCCATCCTAGCTGTGTAGCTAGGAGCAGTGGGCAGCTGCCATGCAGCACCCAGGGACCAACTCCAGGTCTCCTTGCCATGCCTCGGTCAAGGGCACAGAGAGGAGTATTAACCCTAACATGCATGTCTTTTTGATGGTTGGGGAAATTGGAGCACCCGGAGAAAACGCACCACAGACACGGGGAGAATATGCAAACTCCACACAGAGGACGACCTGGGATGACCCTCAAGGTTGGATAACCCCAAAGGTTCGAACCCAGGACCTTCTTGCTGTGAGACAACAGCGCTAACCACTGCGCCACCATGCCGTCCAATAATGGGTGTCAGACTCATTTTATCACCCAATAATGGGTGATAAAAGCACCCAATAATGGGTGTTTTTATCATTGTTTGCTTTTTCACCTGGCTCCTTGCGTAAGCCTGCATTTACGGGGCAACCTGTGGGTGCCAGAATGTGTTGCTGAATGCTTCATTCCTTTAAACTTATGTGAATTCGTTTTTGTTTTGTTTGCTTTTCGCCTGGCTCCTCATGTAAGCCTGCACATACGGGGCAACCCAAGGGTGCCGGAGTGTTTGCTGCTTGTGCTCTTGTACCCATGCGCTGATATGTTGTCTGTGTCATGTTGCTGCTTGCCTGTGAGGTTTTATTTTTCTATTTTTTTTGTTTTTTTGTTTTGTTTGTGGAATGGGTAGGCTGTAGAACTGAATTACCCTTTTGAGATAAATAAAGTTGTGGGAGTCTGAGAAACCTGTGTGTGTGTGTGTGTGTGTGTGTGTGTGTGTGTGTGTGTGTGTGTGTGTGTGTGTGTGTGTGTGTGTGTGTGTGTGTGTGTGTGTGTGTGTGTGTGTTCATGGAAGCAAGCATTTCTGGTTGTAAACATTGGATGAGCATATGTTTGGAAACCCAGTGATGCGATTGATATAGCTGATTGTTGTTCTGAATCAGCGTCCTTAAGCCAGCGTTAGTTATGTTCCAAACACAGGGGAGCGCTTGGTTGGCTGAATTTGGAAGTAGACCTATTGACCTATTTCACTTTCATGTGCACCAATTTTCTCCATTTATCATCTTAATTATATATCATTACAGAGTCAAGTATTGCACTTTGAAGTCTGACTTGTGTTTCCAGAAAACATTGCTTAAGTAGATGAACATTAACCCCAATTCTGTTTCCTCAACTCAAGATGCTGCCCACACGCTGCCTGATTCCCCTTGGCCCCCCATTACCTTTTTTATTTTCCATTGCCCTGTGTAGGGCCGCACGATATTGGGGAAAAAAACACGTGAAAATATCACATTGTGATATTTTTTCTTCTGCGATATGATTTTTTTTAAATTATTATTCCAATATGAAAAAAATACAGGAAATTTCACCAGATGAGTTGAATAGCTCTATTTGAAAAGAATTACTCATTCTAGAATGGTTGGGATTGTTTTGTAGGGGAGTGCATCCACATAGAAAAGAAAAATGATAAGAAAAAGATTAATTTTAGAGATTTTGGCTTTCGTTGAAGAGTAGTGTGTAAATATGCAGCCATCCTACCATGATAGCTGAAAACTTTTGTGCACGCCCGGTGCACAGCAGGCAGAGAAGGATCAACGGCGTACAAACGCACATCCTAATCTCCATCTTCTTTCGGCTGCTCCCGTTAGGGGTCGCCACAGCAGATCATCCATTCCCATCTCTTCCTGTCCCTTGCATCTTCCTCTGTCACACCAGCCACCTGCATGTCTTCTCTCACCACATCAATAAACCTCCTCTTTGGCCTTCCTCTTTTCCTCTTCCCTGGCAGCTCCATATTCAGCATCCTTCTCCCAGTATACCCAGCATCTCTCCTCCACACATGTCCAAGCCCTCTCAATCATGCCTCTCTTGCTTTGTCTCCAAACCGTCCAACCTGAGCTGTCCCTCTGATATACTCATTCCTAATCCTGTCCTTCTTCATCACTCCCATTGAAAATCTCATCATCTTCAACTCTGCCACCTCCAGCTCTGCCTCCTGTCTTTTCATCAGTGCCACTGTCTCCAAACCATATAACATAGCTGGTCTCACTACCATCTTGTAAAGCTTCCCTTTAACTCTTGCTGGTACCCTTCTGTCGCAAATCACCCCTGACACTCTTCTCCACCCACTCTACCCTGCCTGCACTCTCTTCTTCACCTCCCGTTACTTTGGACAGTTGACCCCAAGTATTTAAACTCATACACCTTCATCACCTCTACTCCTTTCATCCTCACCATTCCTCTTGCCTCCCTCTTGTTCAGACATATGTATTCCATCTTGCTCCTACTGACTTTCATTCCTCTTCTCTCCAATGCATACCTCCACCTCTCCTCAACCTGCTCCCTTCTCTCACTACAGATGACAATGTCATCCGCGAACTTCATAGTCCACAGAGATTCCTGCCTGACCTCATCCATCAACCTGTCCATCACCATTGTAAATAAGAAAGGGTACAGAGCCGATCCTTGATGTAATCCCACCTCCACCCATCCATCACTCCTGCCCCACACATCGCCACTGTCACTCTTCCCTCATATATATCCTGCACCACTCTTACATACTTCTCTGCCGCTCCCAACTTCCTCATACTATACCACACCTTCTCTCTTGGCACCCTGTCGTATGCTTTCTCTAAGTCCACAAAGACACGATGTAACTCCTTCTGAACTTCTCTATACTTCTCCATCAACACTGTCAAAGCAAACATCACATCTGTAGTACTAAGAATGCACTGGCTTGTGCATCCCCAGTGGGTGGTTTACAAACACACATCCTGATATGGGTTGAAATAAATGCTCCAAAATATGCACTTCACCAGAATTCACAATATGTAGTCTGCACTTCACCAAAATAAAAAACTACAAGTGTGCACTCAGTAGAGTGCAGATCCCTGCCAGGCGTATCATCCCTTCTCTGGTGCTCGTACTGAGCGACAAACCACCCCTTTTTTTTCCCTACCGGGAGAAGAGAAAATATGGAGGCCCTGGCTACCTATCGCCCCTTTTCTGGTGCTCAGACTTAGGTGAAAAACCAGCTGAGGAGTTAGCATTCAACTGTGGTATAAAACTGGTTTTTCAAAGGTTTTGAATCACCGCAACCATGAGAGGTCCTTGATCATACATTCATAACTGTGTACAAAAATGTTTAGGCTGAAAGCCCCAGTAGTATGTGAGATTAGCAGCGGACAGGTACGTGCACACACGGACAGAAAACCAGTATGTGTTGCTATTATAAGACTTTTGCGAAGCGCCCAAGTCGACTGAACAAGAAATGTGGAAAAAAGGTGTTTAATATGCAGTGCTCAAGATAAAAAAATCTACCTAATAAAAATGTTTTGCCTGTCAGTCTGTGGATGCGCAGCCTCCTAGATGGACCCTCGAAGGAATGCGACCAAGTCTAATATTAACTTGCACTCCCCAAAAAGTAGCTCTGCCTTCGCTAATGTTCCGGAAAACAGCAGTCAGGTCAGCTGTGGCTTCAGACGTGTGTGTGTGTGTGTGTGAGTGAGTGAGTGAGTGAGTGAGTGAGTGAGTGAGTGAGTGAGTGAGTGAGTGAGTGAGTGAGTGAGTGAGTGAGTGAGAGAGAAAGAGAAGAAGTGGTTGAGCGAGCTAGAGTGAATGAAGAGAGAGAGCGGCGGTAGCGAGAACAAACGTTTTTCAAAGGTTTTGAAGCACCACAACCACGAGAGGTTCTTGATCATACAGTCATAACTGTGTACAAAATATTAGACTGATAAGTAGTATGCAAGATTAGCTGTGGACAGACACACACACACGCACGCACACATGCTACCGCCTGGAGGAGTTAACAATGAATGAGAGAAGAAAAAAAAAACCCCTGGTCTTGAAGATCAGTTGAAATTTTAAAATTCCATACAACTGAAGTTGCTTCTCTTTTTGCTACCAAATCTTCCTTTTCGGCGTTTTTCTCCTGTTCCTTGCTCATTTTCAGGTTGTGGTCGACGGCTAGCAGGGCCTGCTTTGGATGTTTGATAAACTGATCAAGAATGATTGTGGTTGGTGGTTGGCTGTACATACAGAGCCTGCGTGTTACTCACTAGCACCAAACTCCATGTATCCAAGAACCCTTAAATTGCAATAAATGATGTTATATCAGACAGATTTCTTTTGTAGATTAGTCATGGAAAATGAGAACTGTGTGGGTTTTCGTGTCTGTGAATGTTCTCATTCATCCAGGTCATGGTTATCCAAAGGAGTTTAATCAAGTGCAACTGGACTTGGTATATATCCGTGAAGACGTTTCACCTCTCATCCAAGAGGCTTCCTCAGTTCGTGCCTTCCTGACTAGACTCAGAATGTATCCTCTTTGGAGTCGTTGTCAGAGCTATAGATGTCCATGGCTCTTTGTGTCCCGATCTTTACCAACGCCCGTCGCTAACAGAGCCATCGATATGAGTGGCTCTTTTGTGTGCCGATGTTTGCTGCGCCCATCGTTATCAGAGCTATTGATATGCGTGGCTCTCCTGTGCTCCGATGTCCAGCTGCGCCCATCGCCATCGGAGCTATTGATTTGCATTTGTTTAGCAGCGACGGTCGTTGGGGGTGTTAGTTTCGACTTCATTATTCAGTGGTCATGAGAGTCATTGGAGCCGTTAGTGACCGACTGTTGTTCTTGGATGCTAGGCTTCTTGAGTCTCCTGGGTAGAGATGAAAGGACGACATTGTAAGTGGGAGATAGATGGTGTCGCAGACCTCCTCCTCTGTTGAGGGATGGTTTTTCCAGTTTCGCATAGATGGCTTCCTTCACCTCTCCTTCAAACCATCTATCTTCTCTGTCCAAAATGTGTACGTTGCTGTCCTCGAAGGAGTGTGTCTTCTCCTTTAGGCGTAGATAGACTGCTGAGTCTTGTCCTGAGGAGTTGGGCCTTCTGTGTTGGGCCATCCGTTTGTGTAGTGGTTGTTTGGTTTCTCCTATGTATAGGTCAGTGCAATCCTCATTGCATTGTACAGCATACACCAGATTGCTTTTTTGGGTGTGTGGTACACGGTCTTTGGGATGAACCAGTCTTTGTCAGAGTGTGTTGCTGGGTTTGAAGTATACCGGGACGCGGTGTTTGTTAAAAATTCTCCTGAGTTTCTCGGAGACCCCAGAAACATACGGGATGACTGTGCTCTTCCTTCTGTTCCTTTTCTCCTCGTCGCTCACCTGGTTGGTCTTTTTGGAAGGTGTTGCAGTTTTCACAAAGGTCCAACTGGGGTAGCTGCAGGTTTTTAAAGCTCCCCTCAGGTGTTTGTGTTCTTCTCATTGGGCCTGAGTGCTGCTGGGCACATTGTCAGCTCTGTGTTGCAAAGTTCTGATGACGCTCAGTTTGTGTTCCAGCGGGTGGTGTGAGTCGAAAAGTAGATATTGGTCTGTGTGTGTAGGTTTCCTGTAAACCCCAATGTGGAGGCTCCTGTCTTCCCCAATGTGGACGTCACAGTCCAAGAAGGGCCAACTGTTGTTCTTTACGTCTTCCCTTGTGAACTTAAGTTCTTGTCCACTGAGTTGATGTGTTTGGTAAACACTTGCACCTCTTGTGTTTGGATTTTGACCCATGTGTCGTCCACATATCTGAACCAGTGGCTCGGAGGTGTTCCTCTGAAGGAGTTCAGGGCCCTGTGTTCTACCTCTTCCATATATAAGTTGGTCACAATGGGAGATACTGATGAGCCCATTGCACAGTCATGTTTCTGTCTGTAAAACTGGCCCCTGAATTGGAAATATGTAGTGTTCAGGCAAAGGTCCAGTAGTTGGCAAATCTGGTCTGGGCTGAGGTTGATCCTCTCTTGGAGGGTGTCGTCCCGTAGCAAATGTTGCCTCACAGTTTCCAAAGCCCCCATGGTTGGGATGCAGGTGAATAACGAGGTCACGTCATAGGATACCATGGTTTCATCCGGTTCCAGTTTTACGCCTTGGACCTTGTCCACGAAGTCAATGGAGTTTTGGATATGGTGAGGTGTTTCGCCCACTAAAGGGGTCAAGATGTTGGCTATATGTTTGGCAATGTTGTACGTGACCGAGTTTATGCTGCTGACAATGGGCCTGAGGGGGGTTCCATCTTTATAGATCTTAGGGAGTCCATATATGCAATGGAATGTTATCTTGTGGGTAGACACGGTGGTATTGTATCCGATCAATGGTTCCTCCTTTCTGTAGTTTCTGTAGGTACTCTATTATTCTCCTCTTGTAACCACTAGTAGGATCGCATCTCAGAGGTTCATAGGTGTCGGTGTCGCTGAGTAATGACGTGATCTTGCCATGGTAGTTTGTTGTGTTGAGGATAACCATGCACCTCCCCTTATCTGCTGGAAGGGTAGTGATGTTTTCGCGCGGCTGGATGTTTTCATCCAGGATGAAAACATCACTATCCTTCCAGCAGATAAGGGGAGATGCACGGTTATCCTCAACACAATAGACTACCACGCCAAGATCACGTCATTACTCAGCGACACCGACACCTAACGGCTCCAACGACTCTCATGACCACTGAGTAATGAAGTCGAAACTAACACCCCCAGACTAGCTTTGTCTAGTCAGGAAGGCACGAACTGAGGAAGCCTCTTGGATGAGAGGCGATACGTTTTCACGGATATATACCAAGTCCAGTTGTGTGGGTTTTCCTTTTGTATCAAGCAGCAGAAAGTTGTAGCGTGAGGTGTTTGAGTTAATTTGCCTTACTTCACATCACATGTCCTGTGATGTGACTATTGTGATGATGATGCTGAAACAATATACCGTGCAGCCCTCGTCCTGTGCACATAAGTGATCACTTTGATTTGGTCCTCCTACTCTCCGCTTAGTTTGGGCTGTACACATCACATCACTGACCACACATTTTTTTACCCTCTATATTCATGTTGCTCATATCATTGCTCACTCCCCCTTCATTGTTCTTCTTAGTCTTGGTCAAAAATCATTCACACTCCCTCCTCACTCTTCTTAGATCCAGTCCAGGCTGCTTCTGTGCTGCTGGAGCTGCAGGATACATTGGTGAAAACCGGATTCAGGGATCGGAGCCGTCTGCTGCTGGGGCCCTTCTCCTGTAGTGCCGCCCTGGAGGCTCGGTGGTGTCGGCACAGCGGCAGCACAGGGCCTGACCCAGGACTGCCTAAACTGCTGCTGGACCTGAAGGGAGGCCTTCTGCAGGTTGGAAAGTTGGAGTCCTCCTTAGATTAATCCAAACTGATATCTCCAGAGTGGATATAGTACATGACATTTGTTGTCTAAGGCATATTTTCAAAAATGGTTACAGTGGGTTGTCATCAGCATGTTTTAAAACACAGTTTTCAAAAAATGATTTTGGTGGCGAAGGCCTGTCTGTGGCAATGTCTCGCTCCACCTCAACATTAAGCGGCACAAGTGTACTCTCATTATAATTTAAGTAATCACAGTCACTGCACATCACAGTGAGACCCAGCACTGATCACATACACTTTTTAGACCTCAGCCTTTACTGCTCTCACGTTTTAGTGTAGTCTTCAGTCCTGATGCTTAAGGTATTCATGAGCTGACACTGACAACCACAGCTCGTCACACACTCAGCACTCCGCACAAAAATCCTCAGTCTTCACTCCTTTCTACTCATAGTCTTCTCTGCAACCGAGGTGATGACAGTAAGATTTGTATGCTGTCATTCCCTTGTAGCCTTTGGTCACCTCTGCTGGTTAAGTGATGGAATATTATCAGGCTAATTTTACAAGTTTTTTTTCCTTTTCTTGTTTTGTTTCTTGTCTTGTTTCCTTGAGAGGTGGCATGTTACATAATAGCCACACTGAAAAGTCCCCTTTTTAGTGTGGCTTTATTCCACATTACTTCAGGACCCCCTCCTTCTCCTCCTCCATGGTTTCCATAATGCTTTCATTGCGTGCCCATTAACTGAGAGATCACTCGCAACTCAACACTTAATACGTAATCATACATTTCCCTCTGCAAATATTGGCGTTTGCGGTGTTTTAATCAAGTCCTGTACAAAAGCCACCGGAATTCCTTCCGATTCCTTCTCTCCTTCTTCTTCTTTCCAAAAAAACCTGAGAAATCCCCAAATTTTCCTGTTTTGAGAGTTTAGTCATAATCCTCCCATTGCGAGCTAGTGAGTGGCGGGCAGGCGAGCAGGCAGGCAGCTCCATGTGTGAAGTGTTTTTGACTCAGAGATTCCTGGTCGTCAGTCCAAACCCCAGGCATGCTCTGCTTTGATGGGGAGAGGGAAGGGGAATACCACGGGGAAGTGAGGAGGATGTCAGGCTGTGTTGATTAATGTTAGTAAGGATGGTAACAGCTGATGACGAGGGTTACCCTGACCGCCTGGCTTCCTGTTTTGAAACATAGGTCAGCTGATTCTACTTTATACCTGCCTCCGGCTTTGTTGTTCTCCTTTTGTTTTGTTTTTACCATTATATCAGTTCTCTCTTTGTCATTTAATTGCCATTCTTCTAATGTATTTTCCAATCTCTCCATCTTGTACTTTCCTTCCTCCACCCCTATCTTTTTCTTTTCTTCCCTCCTTTCCATCTCTCCGTCTTTCCATCTCTTACTGCCCCCCCCCCCCCCCGGGCCCAACCGTCTCCACAGGTCTTTTGGGGTCAGGAGCATCTGAACTGTCTGAGGCTTGTGGAGGAGCACCTCTGGACGTACTTCGACAAACAGAGAGAGGACCCGGCTGGTGCCTGCACCAAAGTCAAGCCCTGTAATGCCCAGCCACCACCTTCCCCATGTTCCCCCTCTCCCAGGACCGAACACAGCTCAGATGACCTGCGCACAGGCCTCTTCCAGTACAGTCAGGACTCAGGTGAATTTGTACACATACTGGTATAGAGATGTATACTTCTACTAGTGTACTTCTAGTTGCTGGTTATTTTAAATAATTCAGGCTTTACCCTGTTTTGACCCTGGATCCCAAGATTATAATCTTATTTGTAAAACATTTTCACTTTTTTCGGGGTACTATGTCTAAAAAAAGAAGCACCCCTGGGCTTTGCCCCCCCCCTCCTTTTTCTCCCCAATTGTATCCGGCCAACTACCTTACTCTTCTGAGCCGTCCTGGTCGCTGCTCCACCCCCTCTGCCGATCCGGGGAGGGCTGCAGACTACCACATGCCTCCACCTGCTTCTTTTCACCTGACAGTGAGGAGTTTCGCCAGGGGGATGTAGCGCACGGGAGGATCACGCTATTCCCCCCAGTCCCCCCCAAACAGGCGCCCCGACTGACCAGAGGAGGCGCTAGTGCATCGACCAGGACACATACCCACGTCCGGCTTCCCACCCGCAGACACGGCCAATTGTGTCTGTAGGGACACCCGACCAAGGCTGAGGTAATAGGGATTCGAACCGGCGATCCCCGTGTTGGTAGGCAATGGAATAGACCATTATGCTACCCGGACGCCCTGTTCACCCATGGCCTTTACTATATTTGCTGCCCTTCAGATGTTCTCACAGAGGAATAAATGAGCTATTTTTTCAGGAATCGACTTTTTATCCACAAATCTATTTGGTTGTACGTTTATTAGGTTTTCAACAAATGACGTAGGTCCTTTGGTCTCTCAGTTTCCATGGCGGTCAGTGTTGGTGGTTCTTATGCGCTAATGGCCTTTCTGAACTAAAAAAGAAAACCCGAATCTGTTTTGCCGCAGTTATATGGCACTTTAAGATACGTATCAGCTCAAATTAAAGTCAGATGAAAATCCTTTGTTTAAGGGGCTTTTGTCAGACATGCCTTCCTTGTTCCACTCTGAGTAATGCGCTTTTTGGTCTCCCACCCTGTGCTTATGCATACTGTCCACGATACACAGGCACAGGCATGCACACACACACACACACACACACACACACACACACACACACACACACACACACACACACACATGCATGCACACACATGCACATAAATACGCACATAAACACACAAACACCAGCATTATACACAGAGGTCAGAAATTCTCTCATGCTCCAGCCCAGCCATCCATTCTGCCAGCTGTGGTTGAATCTTTGTTTGTTGCACCATTGCGCTGGTCTTTGATGCATTTAATACGTGGGATGGAGCCGGAGAGTGTACAGTAGTGAAGGAGAACAGAGAGGACAATCTGTCAGCAACATGCTGTCAACATCACAGACAAGCTGAAGTCCTGAGTACAGCAAAGCACAGTGAGTCCCCCCCCCCCCCCAGGACCAGAAGCACAGAGGGGGAGATGAAAGATGGATGAAGAGAGACACAAAAAGGGGAAAGAGAAAAGGTGGTTAGATGGGAGAAAAGGCAGAGTTGTGGACGGAGATGGAGTTGGAGGCATGGGAGCACGCAAGGAAGGTGGAAAATGGAGGGAAGGCTAGAGGGGATTTAGGAGAGGAGGAGAAATAGATGGACTTAAGTTGAAGCAGCAAGTCAGTCAGCCTTCTCTTGGGAGAAGCTTGTTCACGCAAGCGTGATTGATAGCAAAACCTCATGAAAGCTTCTCCTCTTCTCCATCCAAGCCATTTTGCAAAACAAAAGATATGGCAAGTTATCACAAGTGGGCAACTCAATGCATCGTTTCAAAGGAAAATAAGCCACAGTGGGATTGTGCTGCACTCAAAATGCATTTTCTGGACTGTAACCAACGTTTATAGCCTGAGGGGTCGAGCAAAGCAGCGCCTCTTTTTTTTCTTTTTTATTTCTTCAAATAAACATTGAATATCAAACAGCAGCCATGACTAAAGTCAAACAGCACTCAGAAGTTTAGATTCAGTGCTGGACTTCTCCAGTTTCTGCAGGTGCTTGGTCTGGTTCAATCAATGGTTGTTTACGCAATAACAAAATGTTTACTCAGTCGCACTGTTTATATACGGCTTGTGAGGCATGTAGTCATTCTGAAAGCATGGAAACAGCTACAGAGCTTTCTGAGGAGTTACTGTTTTGGAGGTTTCAGATTCAATAGTAAAAGTATTCATCATAGTTTTGCCTCACCAAAGACCAAGATAGTGTCACGAGCGAGTAAAAATTTGTCACACAAAAGCTCACACCATGAAAGTATAATATGCAATATCTTGTATAATGCATGAATAGGAATTTTACTTCTTGCTTACTTTGTTTAAACTACTGTTAGTTACATAAATATTGTTACTTCCTCTCCTAGCATCTGAAAGAGTACAGAAGGCCAATAAAACCGCAACTATAAAAACTCAGTTAGTTCACAAACACTCGAACTAAAAAGATTTCCACCAAGTCCTCTGTCTGCTCTTCTTTCATATCTTCTTTCTCTCCTCAGTCATATTCTCTTACTTTCTTTTTTACCCTCTTTGCTTTGTCCCAATTTCTTCATCTCTGTCCTTCTTCTTATTTTTTGATTCAGCTCTCTCAACTAGTCTTGTCCTCCTCTCAAGCTCTCTCCCTCTCTGCCCAGCCTCCCAGAGACTGCCGGGGGCCTACGAGGTGGTGTTCTACAGTGAGACAGACGACAGCCCCGGAGTGATGCTGTGGCGCTACCCCGAGCCCCGTGTCCTCACCTTTGTCAGGATCACCCCGGTCCCATTCAACACCACAGAGGACCCCGAGATCAGCACTGCCGACCTGGGTGACGTACTGCAGGTACAGACAGAAAACACAGACAGAGAACAACAGACAGACCATAGTCTAAAGAATGTCCCAGTGCTCCCTCTTCTGCTTAGCCTGTCACAGGCTCCAGGGTTATTGAGAACTATCCTCCACATGCACACATAGCCCAAAAGCATACACACACTAGGATGTGCCATACACCAAAAAAAAATCAGAGAAAGTTTTTTTATGGAAGCGTAGGTACATGATCTGTGAAGCCAGTGCCTCTACTGTAAATTCACATATTGCGTCATTAGTGTCGGGATCATCGAGCCCTACTACTAGGAAAACAAAGTGAAGGAGAAAATGTGAGAGGTGGAAAGAGAAGCTTCCCATTGCTTTTCCTGCTCCCTACTGAACATCCACTGCAATAACAGAGAAATAAACTGTCTTTTTGCTGGACTGCACGCCATTATGATGTCCCGCGATGCCTTTCTAAATCACTGTCGTGAGAACTACCATACTGTATGTGTTATTGAATGATGGAGACCCCTACTGTCCTTCAAACCATGTAATACGCTCTTGGACATCTGCAGAAGTCTTTGTGCGTGCTCTGGTGTGAGTGACCAGGTGTCTGAAGCCCAGATGAGGTTATGTCTTGGCATGCTATAGCAGCTACTGAGTCTACAGGCCCTTAATAGGAGAGGGGACATCCCTCCTCTCCTCTCCAACTGACAGGCTCTACCTGGAAGCCAAGACTCCCCAACACCTTTTTTTGGTGCAGTTGACCTTCCACTTTATCCACTCTCCATTTTGCCTTCCCTCTTGAAACTCCCTCTCTGTGCCTTTTTCTCCCGAATCTAGGCAGAAGGTCCTCATCCTCCCCCTCCACCCCTCGGCTACTTTCCTGGATTCCTTCAGTCATCTCACATCAAGCCGCTCCTCCTGTCTGTCTCTGTGATGAGGCAGAGACATTTCAGGGTTACAAGGTGGCGCAGATGTCTGGCATCACTCCGGGGCCTCACAGCTGCAAAGTTCATAACAGACAACAAGGCCGCGAGACCTGTAGATGATATTGGCCACGTATGGAGGGAGGGAGGGAGGGAGGGAGAGAGAGAGAGAGAGAGAGAGAGAGAGAGAGAGAGAGAGAGAGAGAGAGAGAGAGAGAGAGAGAGAGAGAGAGAGAGAGAGAGAGAGAGAGAGAGAGAGAGAGAGAGAGAGAGAGAGAGAGAGAGAGAGAGAGAGAGAGAGAGAGAGAGAGAGAGAGAGAGAGAGAGAGAGAGAGAGAGAGAGAGAGAGAGAGAGAGAGAGAGAGAGAGAGAGAGAGAGAGAGAGAGAGAGAGAGAGAGAGAGAGAGAGAGAGAGAGAGAGAGAGAGCAGTGGATTGGGAAGGGGGGTTGAAGAAAGAAGGGTGGGAAATGGAGTGAGGAGAACTAGAGGGATTGGTGGAAATACAGACTGAGTCGGGAAGTAGGGCAAGAGAGGCAAATGAAGAGAGATGGAAGAAGAGATGGAGGATGATGTCTTCAGCGGTGCTCTCTGTAAACTGATATGTGTGAAAATACATTTTCTCGCCTCCATGAGAGAACGGTAATTATTTTGGAGTTGTTGAAACCAGAGGCCAGTGAAACTGTGTAAGTTGTCTGATAGGAGACACAGGGAGCGGGGAGGCCCCTAATCTGCCAACCGCATGTCTAACACACTACATATATACATGCACGCATGCATGCACGCGTGCACACACACACACACACACACACACACACATTTATGCATGCATTCTCGTGCACATGTACACAGGAAAACAATCATACAAATAATCAGATATATAGTGCTCACAGACAGCATTATGTCATACATAACTTAAGAGATGGTTGAGTACTTTGTGCGTGCGTGTGTGTGTGTGTGTGTAACCTGAACAAAGATGTGGGTTATGGACATTTGGCTTCCACGTCTCCCTCTTCTCTCCTCTGTCATCTGACGTGGCAGTGTCTCCTCTGACAAGCCTCTTAAAAGGAATCAGGTGATGAACCCACCATGGGGCAGGTGATGAAAGGAGGAGGGTCCCAGCATTCCTCTTTTACTGAAACAACTCCATGTGGGAATGGGTGAGGATGGGATCGACTGCTTGTGGGTGAAAGTGGAAGAAGCCGAGGATGTTCATAATAATTATTTTCGTCGCCAGCTAAGAAAACCGTCTTAAAGGTTCCCCGATACTAGGGCTCATTATTGTGTATCAAAACCAGAAATATGACTTGCAGTCTTAGAAGTCATTGTGCAAGCCAATGCCAACTCATAAATCAGTACCAAACCTCTTAAATCTGTAGTATTCACGTCTGTCATGGCCCCACAGCAGACTTGTTCATAGAGAAAATGAGTGTAGCAATTGGCACTTCCAGCTGAAGTACTCCCGGTAACATTGATGAAAAATATAAATTGGAAAATGTATGTATTAAGCTTGTTTAAGCTCATTCGTTGAATACTGCCCTGATGGGCTTTGTCAACACCGTGAAATACATATATCAAGTATCACCGGCTGTTTAAAAACAGTGACTGCAGAGTAATTATAGGACACTGGATCTGTTTTACTGATGTAACACATAGCCCCGCTTGCCTCATACTTCCATCCAAATACTTGCATCGCAGCAAATCGGTTGTGTGCGCACAGAGTTGGGCAGGGTGCAGTGGGGGGTTCGTGGGGTTGTTTGAACAGGCCCCCTTCATCATTGGCCAAGCGCATTGTGATCCCAGATTTAATTGATTTCAGCTTCTGGCACATGATTTTTTTTTTATTTGCTTTCCTTTATGTGAAACTTCAAAAGTTCTCAATTAATTTATTTTCTTAATTTGATTTCTCAGAATACCTAAGAAAGTCCAGTGGCAGAGATCAGAAATGCAATCATAAAAATCCCAAAGAACAGAAATGGATCCGTTTCTGCGCCAAAGGAATTTCATTTACTTCATATGGGGACTAAAGACCAAGGAAGAGAGTGAGGAAGAGAGAGAAGGCTGTCATAATTTCTCAGGACTCTAATGTTACCATATAGCCACACGGAGATGGAGAGATGGTGAGAGAGAGAGAGGGAAAGCGAGAGAGAGAGAGATGGTGGTTGATAGAAACGAAAAAGAGGGAGACAGAAATGTAAAAACAATGAGGGAGAGGGAGAGAAATCTTCAGCGTTGACAGTCTCCCCTGTCCTGTAGACAGAGAATTATCCCACCAGGACTGTTTCCCACCACCAGGTGGAGGTGGGAGGGGTGAGGGATGGGGGGGGGGTGTTCAGGTGAACCCAACGCAGCTGGGCGCCTGTCCCCCTCCACCCACTCTTCTCTGGTCCCTGTTTTCTTCTCTTCTTTTCACTTCCCTCTCTCTGACAAC
Source organism: Lampris incognitus (assembly GCF_029633865.1). Classification (NCBI taxonomy): domain Eukaryota; kingdom Metazoa; phylum Chordata; class Actinopteri; order Lampriformes; family Lampridae; genus Lampris; species Lampris incognitus. Next base: position 25,756,831 of record NC_079219.1, on the reverse strand, counting down.
CCACCCACCCCCCTTGTCCGCCGCTCAGAATAGCTTGAGGGGAGAGGTTTCCTGCTCCGAGCCAGGCCGCTCACTTGTCCCCAGAGCAGATCATATTAACATTTTATAAAATCAAGATTTCCTGCATTTAAATAGTTGTGGTTTCACGACTGGTTCCAGTATCTCAGAGGGGGAATTCAAACCACCTTCCATTACTCAAAGACGAATTGTTGCCCGTGCTGTTTCTACATACAGTAGGAGGTGAGGGGGTGGGGGGGCAGCTGAGAAAGGACAGAGCACTGAGTGAGTGTCCAGAGGCTCCCACCTGCAAAGAACCAGAACGACGGAGGGATAGATGATGGGGAAGGAAGCTGACTCATTCTCACCTTCTCACCGCGTTGTGGTCCAGCCCTCTGATTCATGAGCAGGTGTCCTCACTACTCTTTTTTTCCATCATTGCTTTCCTGCTCTTCTCTCCTCGTCGCTCTCCATGGGGTTCTGCAGCCTGAGAAACGAGGAGCAAACATAGGAGCCATGATTCAGCCACAAGGCCAGCTTGGGGTGGAGGTGGGGGGGGGGGGTTATCCAAGAAGAGTGCAAGAAGTTCAGGTCAGGATCAGTGTCGAACAAAACAAATGGAAGCACACATTGTTCTCTTCCATACGCAACATACACCCACGTGAGTTATTTTTACATACAAGTGTATAAATTTGATCAACCACTCATTCTTCCAGACCCACACGCATCATTCTTCATCACAGACACACACACACATTTAAACTCTCTGCCCTCTTACTGAGTCTTGTGCAAGGCACTGTGTGACGCCCACCCAAGTCCTACCATGATTCTGCTCCGCCATCAAGGCTCTGGTGGCCTGAGACCGATGTTATAAAACCTCTGTGGCCTGAGATGAACCAGCAGCCTCCAGCCATAACCGCTGCTCCAGCTGTAGATTCTAGTCTTTTTATTATGACCAACTTTGTTTTGTTTTGTGTTTTGTTTTTTAAGCCTCATTCTTTGTCTCCCACAGCCTCATATCCTCAGTAAACTCCTTTTTTTTATTGATACACCCTAATTCCTCTTCGGTTTAATCACTTAAAATATGGCACCTTGAGTTGGGATTCAGAAATCGAGGCTAGTCAGTGGGGCCTCTCACTTGAGAGGAGCAGAAGGGATGAGAAAGGAGAGAATATGCTTTGGCCAAGATAACTATTATTTTAGTGGGACAGCGCTCAAGCAGGGCTGCATTAGTCACAGCTCATGCACTGTAAAAATAAGACTGACCATGTGGCTAATTTGATCTGGAGGGGTTTTTACACCTCATCCACCAAAACTTCAGTCCCCTTTTTGAAAGTTTTGCGTTATAGAGTAAAATCAAAAAACAGGTTGAGAGCGTAGACCTCAGCACAGGCTTATTCCTGATTTTCCACACTGATTAAGGCAAGCATATATTGGCCCACCTGAGACACCATAGAGAGAATAATTTTTAGAACAATTTCCTGTTTAAACATTTGCTATGGCAATCTAATTTCAATTTGTCTGCTGGTTGATAAGAGGTAGCTAGAGATGGAATGTGGAGACATGCAGGCATCGGTGAAAAGCAGAGGACTTGATATTGGTAATGAAAGTAGCAGCGGTCCAGGTTGGGGACATCATTGCCTGCAGCCCCAGAGTGAGAATCAGGAACATTTATGTCATTTCATTCCATGCACCTGCGCACATGAAATGAAACAAAATATTGTTTCCCCAGCCCACAGCAGTGCAACACGAAGACAAAAACACATATCCAAACTGCAAGAACACATATAACATATAAACATATTAAAAAAAAAAATATATATTCACTGTCCAAGAGAGCGAAAGCAAAGATTACTGTCGGAACTGCCGGTCTAAATGGGCTAGCAGTTAGTTTAGCCTGCCCCGCTTTCGCATCCTGTCAGACTGTCCTCTGTGTTTCCTACTCGGATGCAGCTCCAGGCTGGGCCGTGGTCCCTGGGCCCACCAGACGTAGTAGACCAAGCTCGCCTAGCTAGACACCTTCGACACACCTCCCCACACTCCACACGACAACACCAAAAACACAGTCAATGCTAGGTGAGGCCACCGCCAGACCACTCTCGGTGTTCTCGGAACTGCCGGTCTGCATGGGCTAGAAGTTAGCTTAGCCAGCCCTGCCTCAAAATCCTGTCAGAGCCCCCTCAGTGTTTCCTCTTCGGGCACAGCTCCAGGCAGGGCCGTGGTCCCTGGGCCCACAGGATGCAGCAGACCAAGCTCGCCCAGCGAGACACCTTCAACACACCTCCCCACACTCCACACGATGACACCAAAAACACAGTCAATGCTAGGCGAGGCCGCCGCCAGACCGCCCTCGGTGTTATCGGAACTGCTGGTCTGCATGGGCTAGAAGTTAGCGTAGCCTGCCCTGCTTCCACGTCCTGTCAGACCCCCCTTGATGTTTCCTCTCCGGGCACAGCTCCAGGCAGGGCCGTGATCCCTGGGCCTACAGGACACAGCAGACCAGACTGTCCTAGCCAATCCAGCACCAGCTCTCCCAGCCATCAAGTGAAGACACAAACTTAGGCGCAGATGTGGACAAAGACACTGCATGGACAGTACTGGGTGAGGCCGCTGCAAACGTGAGTTTGTGCCGCCATCAGAGTGAAACGGTGATCAGACCCAGATCAGTAAGAAATTGAAATCATTTCATTTACCATGAGTTCTTTAGGTTACCTGGAGCATGACATAGGCAGAGATTATTCTGTTGGGACAATGCAGTTGGCCAGTCAATCCTTGCAAAGAGTCCATGTAGAATAGTAGTCTGGCTGTGGTTTGACAGTGATGGAAGACAGTGACAGAGAAGGAAATCAGATATGTATATCCTCACTGCTGCCAGCAGTCCTGGATATAAATATATTTGTAAACAGTTTTGAATATGTTAATTACTTGAAGAGTCCTTGACTTAACTTTCCAAGCATTTGAACAGCATCCAAAATAGTAACATTACTCAAATCTCAGATAAACTTTCAGCTGCTATTTTGCCTTGGGGTCTTGCTGCCAGGCCTACTTCGACACCGCTTGGGGAAAACACAGATTGCGCCCATCCATCCAGCGGCATGCCAGCTATTCAGGGTTACATTTTGTTTATCTGATAAGGTACACAAACAATCAGGCGGCGTAAAAATTACAGGGTCCAGACTAAAATGTGTGCACATGTATATGCATAAAAACTCGACACAAAAAACTACATGGGCGTGTGCGTACACACACACACACACTCACACACACACACACACACACAGCTGAAATACAGGTGTTTTATGCTCCCAGGAGTGCCACAGGTCCAACTCAGCATGGCTGACTGAAATTGTGTTTCATCTTTTTTTTCTTTTTCCCTCCTCTCCATCTTTTTTTCTAAACCGCTTATCGTTTTCATCTCCTCACCAAGGCCAGCACATAGCCGGAGCCAGGGGAATAAGTCAAAAGAGAACATGGTGTAAATACAGCCCTCCTATTATGTTCGGCCCTGCTATGTATGTACCTTACATATCCATCACTGTATGCCGTCATGTTTATAGCAGACCATAGATTAGCAAAAAAAAAAAGTTTAAGTAACACAATTCTGGAAATTTTCCATGGTGAGTTTTTGCTCCGGTGGCTCGGTGGTGGGGTTGCGGGTGCACAACTCTGTCAGGTACAATTATGGAGGGTTGGTTCCAGGAAATCTGTGTGGCATTTGGTATATGATGTAAGCTAAGGTTACCTCTCTCACACACACACATACACACACACACACCTACTTCTGCAGACTTGTTGACAGTACATAGAGTTTTGCTCTCGTTCGGAAAGCCCTGTACTTCTAGTAGACTGCTGGTTAGTCCTTTGGCCTCCCTGTGTACATGCAGACACATGTGCAAACACACATGCACACGCTGGAACACGTGCTTGACTTTCAGGTGTGCTGAGAGCTCCTTGCCACTGCTAATCAGTCAAAGCCTCTATTTCACTGGAGGTCGATGGAATCTGTTAATTGCCATACAATGTGAGAAAAAAATACACACACACACACACACACACACACACACACACACACACACACACACACACAAACACACACACATATATATATATATATATATATATATATATATATATATATATGTATGAACGTGTCACTAGTCATCACATACTATGGTCTGCTCATTATTCAGTGCTCATTATTCAGTGTGAGAAAGAGCTGTAGGACTTCACTGTTAATGGCCGTCTTGCAGTGTGAAGTTGTCCAGTAGGGTTAAGTTATGCTGTGGTCATACATGCCATTATGTTGATGAGCTGTTCTCTGGCTGTGCCGGTGGTCTGCAATGAAACCATTATAGTTTTTTCTGACTACACAAGAAATCAAAGATTGGTTCATTTGAAATGAGTAAAAATCAAGGTCGCAGACAAGGCAAACTCAAAAAAAAAAAAAAAGAGAGAAATTCATTGCTTTTGCAAAGACAGGATTCCCCACATCTTGACAGTCTCGGTGAAATATCAAACTCTTTGATTAGTCACAGACCACTGCCGTAGTTTGATACCTAATGAATTACTAAGACCAAACCAAAGCATTACCTGCTGTGCAGCAACAAAGGCTTACGGTAATCTCACTGCTGGTGATTCATAATGGTTACATTGACAGGGTTATAAGAGTGCAGTTGTTAGTTGTTTTTTTGGAGCATGCTTAAGTGATGAGCAACCTTGAGATCCTCATGCATCTAGCTGACATTGGCTGGCTAGGGGACAGAGTAGTACACAATGCAACATTCATTGATTTGTCTTGAGACACTGTTGGATCTCTTGATAAAACAGGATATTTTCTCAACAAAGGCTTTCGTGTAGAGACACTTGTGGCAACCTCCTGTATTTTATTTTTTTTCTTGTCTCTTCTCCCGCACATGTGAATGGTGTAACGTGAGTCTCCCCTGTGTACATGCGTAGTCTCTCCTCCCAGGTCTCCATGGTGATGGTGGCTGTGTGGCTCAGTCCTGGGCTTTTCAGGTGGCATCTGGACACCGTTTGGCATCATATTCTTCATATATTTTATAATTCTGTTATCCTCTTTCAATGTTGTATTCTATGACTTATGCACGCACAACATCCATTGCACGTCTGTCCGTCTTGGGAGAGAGATCCCTCCTCTGTTGCTCTATTTTTCCTCTATTTTTTTCCTCCCTGTTCAAGGCTTTTTTTAGGGAGCTGTTCCTTATCTGATGCGAGGGTCTAAGGACAGGATGTTGTATTGCTGTCAAGCCCACAGAGGCAAATTTGTAATTTGTGATAATGGGCTATACAAATAAAATTAACTCGACTCGACTTATTTCTATAGAGTTTAAAAAAACACCCAGTAAAATACAAGCTGTTGTGTTGTAACCTTTGAGTAATGAATAACCTATGGATATAGGGGAAATTGTATTTCCTTCAAATAAATTGCTTAACAATAAATATTAGATGAGTTTGTAGCGGAAAAAACCCAATGAGTATGTTCTTTGGGGAGTGTCGTGTCGCTGGATTGAGGTCTCCTGGCAAATGCATAAATACTTGAGCCAAACTAATGCACTGAAGCACTTGGGTCATCTAGTACCTTAATTCTGGTTAAATCCTAATGAAGGTGCCAAGAAACTTCTGGATTCATGATATCATATCTGGAGAGCAATGCCCCCCCCCCACAGTGGACTGACAGGTGTGTGGAACATCTATTATTATGAAGCGAAAGTAGTTTCTCAACAAAGCTGCCCAGTGAGCCGCTGCCGAGTATAATGGGAATGCCGTAGGCTGAATTACAAGAAATCTACACAGGAGCAGCGAGCCGAGTTTGGGCTGCGAGGAAGATGAAAGAGGAGAGATCCCACGAAATGAGCGGCGCCATCGCTCACTCTCCCTCGGCAGGACTTAGCAGTACTTAACGTTGAGGTGGAATACACCAAAGGCTTTACTCTCCAAGCTCTCTGGGAACACAAGCCAGGCCAGAGATAGAGAGAAAGGAGGGAAGGAAAAGGAGAGGAACGCTCAACTAAGTCGTTACAGTTTTTCTTTAATGCAATCTACTAGCTGGCTGGTGTGAAAGAAGGAGGGGTGATCTAGTGAAGATAGCCCTCCTCACTAGTCGTACGTGCTCTCTAACTCAATGTTTGAATCAGTTCAGCTCGTCTAATTTTTTTTTTTTGACATCGTATTATAGGATTTTTTTGGGGGGGGGGGTTCCCCCTTTTTCTCCCCAATGGTATCCGGCCAATTACACCACTCTTCCGAGCCGTCCCGGTTGCTGCTCCAGTCCCTCTGCCAATCCGGGGAGGGCTGCAGACTACCACATACCTCCTCCAATATATGTGGAGTCGTCAGCCGCTTCTTTTCACCTGACAATGAGGAGGTTTCACCAGGGGGACATAGCGCGTGGGAGGATCATGTTATTCCCCCCAGTTGCCCCTCCCCTCTAAACAGGCACCCTGACCGACCAGAGGGGGCGGTAGTGCAGCAATCAGGACACATACCCACGTCCGGCTTCCCACCCGCAGACATGGCCAATTGTGTCTGTAGGGACACCCGACCAAGCCGGAGGTAACGCGTGGATTCGAACCGGTGATCCCTGTGTTGGTAGGCAACAGAATAGACTGCTACGCTACCCATATGCCCATCGTATTATAGGATTCTTGATATAAGTATTCAGATGAATACATCTCCTGTCACCAATGCCTTACCAATCATTTAAAGTTAAGGGTGGGTGTGTTTGCCCTTTTGGCATCTTCTATCATCCCTAGTAGGCATATTATATTCATTTCATGAGAGTACAGCATAAAAAAAAACATCCTTTATGATTAAAGTTTTTTATTTCATGCGTTCTTTTCTGTCCTGTACCTTGGCAATTTGATCTATGGAAATAGTTCCAATCCAGTCTCCTTTTCCATTCTATCATCACATTACTAATCAAAAAATGATAAAGTGTTTAAGTTGCCTGTTGTTTTCATCCCTCCAGGTGCCATGCAGCTTAGAGTACTGGGATGAGCTCCAACAGGCCTTTGTTCCCTACCGAGAGTTCAGCCTGTCAGAGAGCAGTGCTTGCCATCTCCAGCTGCCCAGCCTCACCCTCACCAACCAGCAGAAGGACCTGGTGGCCTCAGACCTCTGGAGGATAGTGCTTAACAATAATGGAGATGGAGGAGATGAGCAGAGGTGAGAAAGATGTCTGAAAATGTGTGTTTCTGGATCAGTGAGTAAAGGCTGGTGATTTTGTGTGTGTGTGTGTGTGTGCGAGCGCACGCGCATGTCCTTGCATAGATGCATCTGTGTGTTGTCCATCAGGTGTCAACCTGATAGACGACACACTCAATAGAGCGATGAAATGCAGCGCAGGGACTCAACACACCTTTTGCTTTATCATGGACTGCGTGTGACTGTGATTGCTTGCCTGTGCTGGTGCGTGTGTACATGTGTTATCTCATATGAATTGTATGTACATGCACAAGTGGGTGGATGTGAGTTTGTGCTTTTAGCATGCATGAGTAGTGTTTGCATAGTGATGTGTTCACCTGAGTGTGTATGCATGTGTTAACCTGAGTGCATGAGTATGTGTGTTAATGTGTGAACGTAAGATAAATATGTGGTCCAGCATAAAGGAAAGTAAGGCGAGTGTGCACCCAGACCCAGCACAAAAGCTAACAGTGTGTCCCTCGCCTCACATCTGGCGTGCAGGAGCAGGGAGCGGGCTTGGAAGGCGTTCAGATCGGCCTAATGAGATTTCCCAGCACACCAAGTGCCTGTCAGGGCCCATCCGGATTCCTTCCTGCTTACCTTGAGTGTATCTAATCGTTGGGGGAAGCTCACGGGAAGCAAGGAGAGTATAGAAGCCCCCCTTGGGGATAGCTCATTCATTTCTAGACCCGATCTGGCCTGGGTTGGGTTGGGCTTGGTTGAGTTAGGCCGGGTTGGGCTTGGCTGGATCTGCAAAGCGCCGAAACACCTCAAACAGAACATATTTTACTTCCCTGCTCTGACTGACTACCTTTGCCTCTTCTCGTCATCTCTATCACATCTCTTAGCATACTCCCGCTCTTTCTCTTTTGATCCGTACCTCGCCCATCTCTGCCCCCGATTCTTTCTTGTTGTCATTTGCTGTTCCCTTCTGTCTTTTTGTCTCTCTCTCTTTCTCTCTCTCTCTCTCCTTATTTCTCACTTCCTCCTGGGGTTTAGGGAACTTTTAGTGGAAGAGAACTGCCAAGCCCACATTCTGTGCAGCTTAGAGAGCTCCAGAGGAGCAGAATAGGAGGAAAAAGAAAACATGTAAGGGAAGAAATAGGGAAAAAAAATCCTGCAGCACCAGATCCAGTGTAAAGCAAAATATACATCTGTGTTTCATTATAATCATACTCCAAACACAACATTTCCTTTATGTTTAAATTATTTGTCCTTTTTGATCAAAATTGATTCCCTCTCCCTATTCACTCGTTTCATCTGCCTTACTTTAGTTTCCACGAGAAAAATAACTTGGCTGCCCTGCCAACTGGAAGTAATGAAAATTGTCAACATATGATGCTTATCTTTTTAAAGAGCGCTCTGCTGCACCAGCGTTTTTCGCGTCTTGAGCGTTTCCTCCTGGAATTTTTTATGGTGGATCATAGTAGCAGCAAATTACAGAGCAAATGGTCATTCACTTCAATTACCTTCCATTCCCCATCATCAACCATGACATACAATTAATGTCCATGGAGAGGGTCTCCTGGCAACCACAGCCCCTAACAGTCTACCTACACTCCCAACTTCAGATGAGCAGAAGGAACTCTGTATTTCCTCTTTTATGGATTGGAACGTTTTATTTTACTTTAGTTTTTATTTTTTTATTTTTTTATTGAGGAATTCACACATTTTTGAAACACTGAACTAAACACAAAAGCATTCAGCCTCTAATAGGAATCAGATTATTGTAATCAGCGATTGGAATCTTTGCGGCTGTTGTTTTGCAACTCCGCCTGTGCCCTTGATATTGGAAAACAACTGAGGGATGACAGAAAATCTCTGTCTTTATTTTATCCTTAACACTCTCTGAGGCTGGACTGCATTAGTCCATTTTTTTTAGTCCTTCCTCCAGTGCTTTGCCATGTAAAATAATGTCTGTCTAATTTTTACCAGCATCAAAGAGTGCTTTGTTACTTTTTCGACTTTGTATATTTGCCGCGTTTGTCATTCACAGCAAATACAAACTCTCTACATCTAAATGTTTGTTAGCTTACAAATCTAAATCCTCTTCTCTCCAGTTCAGACAGTGAGTCTGGTTCCCAGCTGCCCTGTGACCAGTTGGTGTCTCCCATGGCATTGGCAGCCTGTGCTCGAGTGGACTCCTGCTTCGCCCCCTGGTTTGTCCCCTCCCTCGGTGTCTCCCTCCACCTGGCACAGCTGGAAGTGCACCTCTGCCTCCATCTGGAGCAGCTGGGCACAGGTAGGGGAGGGTGCACACAGCCACAAATGTAAACCGTGTAAGATCAGATAAAGGGCAGTGTGAAAAGTAACTGCCCGGGTGACAGCTGAATGCTTTTAACCAAACTCAATCATCCTAAATGAGTACCTGGCTTACTGTCACTCCTACAGTTCCTTGCCGGCATCTTCGCCCCTTCCTGCCAGACAGGAAGTTACCTCAGGAGCAGGAGTTTATGGTGATTGGTGCTCACGCGCCCCAGGTGTTCCTGCGCCAGTGGAGCAACAGACCGCATCTTTGTCAGGAGTACAACTTCTCCACCCAAGTGGACTGCAGGCTGCTGGAGTATCGAAACCTAACACACCTCCAACTCCTACAGCCTGTCACACTACAGGTGGGTTTAGGAGTTTGAGTCATGGCTGCATTTGCTGGTCCAGTCAACCCTTGCATTCAGAGGCTTTTTTAGTCTGTAAATGCATTGGTGATCTAAACATAAGTTTGTGATGAAATGATGTGCAACCAAATTTAAATTACAAAATGCAGTTTAAATGATTATTTTCTTGTGTTGGTCCCAGGGCCAGGCTGCATCTACACACTCCCCCCAGAGCACACTGCTGGATGGCAGTGTATTTGTGGAGCCAGTGTTCCTCAGCATTAGCCAGTATGCCATCCACACCCTGGACACTGCCCTACACAGTTGGCAACAGGTAAAAGGGGGCAGAAATAACCACCCTACTTAGTAATAATAATACATGTTATTTGTGGGCGCCTTTCAGAGCACTTAAGGACACCGTACAGAACATAGTTAAAAAAACAAGCAGCACTGTATCAGACAGCATAAAATCAAAATAAAGCAGGGTAGACAATAAAAAGCTAATACAACAGATAAGTATAAAATCATCATTGGCACAAAACTCAATGAAGCGTGGATCAGACTGAATATACCATTAGTATGAATCACACTCCATGGAATACAGTGAAGTATGTGCTGCATTCAGATCTGAATTGATTCTAGTTTCCTATCTTACTGTATGAATAATATTGTGCAGAGGAAAGTGATCAATCAAAAGAAAGCATATACACATTTACCAAGGTTTTCCCGGCTTTTATACTCACAGTTTGAAATATTACCAGTTGGGTTGAATTTTATTTTTTGTGGGGGGGTGCTCACTCTAAGAGTACACAATAACCTTTATAAGGAAAAAAAAAGGCTACTTCAGTGTATTATGGAGCCATGTGAAGGAAAAAGATGCTATTCTAAAAGGTAGAGAGGAGGTAATTTTCACACAAATGTGTAAATGAATTTTAGCGGATGAGGCACTAAAAGGGATTGCTGTTTGATGCATTTTAAATGGCGGAAGACCATACATTTGCCTTCAGCCTTCATGTCACGTAGCAAGCAGTATATATTTATCAATGTGATATCCCTTTTTTGTTGTAAGTTGTTTACACCCTCTCAAAATCACAACCGAAACTACTCCATGTAATACGGAGTAAGCAAATGATCTCACTGACATTCCATAGTAATGATAAAGAACAGAGTTGAGGGTTTGGATGAGAATCCAAATGATGAGCAGTATAAGGCTGACAGGCTGTGTACATATCTGTGATCTGATCAGTGGGTTCAACTTTAAATATTGGTTTCCCCATTTCTTACCTAAAATCTACATTTAACAAATGGGATACATTCAGTAATTTCAGATGCCATTCCCATCAAATCATCATTTGGACATGGCTAAATTGTTATTTCCTACAGCATGTAGGAGCTAATACATATATGTGATATTATATTATGTATTTAGTCTTCCCCCCCGGGTTTCCTCCGAGTGCTCCGGTTTCCTACCACAGTCCAAAGACATGAAGGTCAGGTGAATCGGACTTACTAAATTGTCCCTAGGTGTGAATGTGTCTGCCCTGAGATGGACTGGCGATTTGTCCAGGTTGTTTCCCTGCCTTCCGCCCTATGACTGCTGGGATAGGCTCCAGATAAACGACTTGGAAAATGAATGGATGGATAGATTTAGTCCTCTCCTGTTTTGGGTTGTGGTTTGATTGCACTCAGTATTAGTGTGTACCTATGGATTGTTTTTAATAACATTTACACTGAGATGTTTTCTTACCTTACACGTTAAATTTAAATCAATTATTCTTTTAAGCTCATTACTGGATGTGCAGAAAGAACATTATTGTACCTGATATAAAATCATCTAAACAAATTGCCCAACTCCCTGGAAAGTCCTTGTGACCTATTATGGCTCTTTCACCATAGACATAGAACTTCTAGAAAACACCTGCACATTCAGCTTAATGTAGATTTGCAGATTTAAAGGATTCAGTGTGCCAGTTCTCTGGCTTCTGGCTCTATAGCCCTCATCATCTCTCAGTTCTTAGCTCTCAGCACTACCTCTGGTAGCCAGAATGTTTGTGTGTGAACTGTTGCCTGTGAAAACATGGTAAAATTTGAGTGCCGACACCTGCCAAGGCCTCATCTGGCCCTAGTCCCCTACCCGCTAGTCTACCACACACACATACACATACACACACCCTAATTTCCCTGGCTTGGTGTGCCCTATCATGGCCTTAGTCAGCTCAGCTGTGACTGTGCTGAGTCATATACTAGCCTCTGGAGGCTTGAGGTAGTCTTTTGATTTCAAACACATGGACACACACATACACATACGCCCACAAACACAGCAAGATGAGAAAAATAATTGGCTGTGTTTTTCTAGGATCTGCTGTGGTGTTTTACCTGTGGAAAAGGAAATTAAATGAGGTGCAGTAAAAATCTACAAAGAATTGCAGAGTGACCATTTTGGCTCATGGCTTAATACCTTTGTTTTCACTCAGTGGCATCATTGACTCATCAGCAGCACTTAATAGACTGTATTTGATGATGGGTCATTGACCCTTCCCTCCATCATTGCATCATTCAGCACAGTATGGCCAGTGAATGTTCCCTATTTCTGCTGGTTAAATTGGCCATAAATAATAATTTATAGGGTTGGTGGTGCTCTATCAAAAGGTCACATTCCAACTTTACTGGAGTGTTTTGGACACGTCGGTATCCATGGCAGGTTTTACCCACCATGCCAGGCATGACATGTTAAGTTAATGGTTAGACCATGCACTTTCAGATGCTGATTGGGTGATATGTTTGGCTCTTTGTATGCCGTCAATGGCCCTCATCTATGACTCATCAGTTTGTACTAGATGCACTGCATGAGGCTCAGTGGAGAGGCATGTGCATAAACACACACAGACACACACATACATACTCATTATCTTCCACACATACGCGCCACAGAGACAGAAAACAAGATTCTCCGGTCATACACAGACGTAGCTCTAAACATAGACATACAAACACAAACACTATTTGTCAGGCCTCCTCCTCCTCCATAGTTTTATTGGTGTGGACTTGAATCATAAAGTAATTAAGCCTGCTGAATTATCTTGATTCAGCCTAAACAGAAGCAGCGACCTAACTAGCGGAGAACCTCTAAGTATCTCCAGCCTTCACCACTCTGCAGAACAAGAGGGGGAAAACACTCTATAATTATAAGTAAAGTAAGCTGCATGTGGGCACAATAGAACCAGAGTGAGGGGTAGAGAGAAAGGTCAAGTACTAAAAGCTGCTCCATTAGGAACTGCTCTTGTTAAAAAACATTTGGCTTGCCTCAGAAGGAAGTTGTGAAAGCGGCGCCCATGGAACAAGCTGTGTATGTGGGATAAAAACCTTGTATGGGTACGATTAACAACAGGCTGTCTGAGGTGGTGTGTTGCACTGCAGGTCTAAAGGTGAAGGCCTTCTCTGCTCATCTGAGAGGTTTCATGCTGATGGAGGGCTAGAGTCTACACGCACACATGCAAAGACATACACACGGGGTACATACACATGCATAAACTTGCACTATGACTTTGGGGTAAGAAACAAATCCGCCTGATCTCAACTGAAAACATAATCAAGGGCAGTTGGGAAAAATGTAAACAGGCTATGTCCTTCCGCAACAGAAGGATGTATCCTAACATGTGTAATTGTTGCAGTGATTTTCATGTTTCCTGGTGTCAAGGCTGGCAGGCAGGCCTGTTGTGATGTGGTATGCGGGGCCGCATTGAATCGTGTTGGGCTTCCATAAAAGCAAAGACTCTTCAACTACCACAAAATCAGAGTACCTCAAGAGCCCATGCACAGTCGTACCAGACTGACACAACTGGAACAGTTGAAAGAGTTTTAGACCCATCCAAATAAAAGATAGAAAGTATTCTTCCTGGCATTCACTGGTAATCTCTTTTGTGCACCTATAAAACCTAATGCACAATAGAAAGACATAGCTTGTTAATCCACTTGCCATAGTTACACATCAGCTGTGAATCCCATACAACTTACCAGTGCCTATCATATGCCAGTTTATCAGAAGACCTGTGGCAGCCATTGTAACTACACAAGGCTAATAGCCATCTCACAATGTTGATTTTGATGCATCCTCAGTACCAGGTGGTTACCAAAAGAATCTGGTACAATATATAGCACCAGTTAATGATGATTGAGGTGAAAGTCATGTAAGTCTTTGTCACTTCACCCAGCAGAAAAAAAAAGAATATTAGGACAATTTGGTGCATAATTTCTATGAATAATGAACAAAATATGAGCAAGCTTTTATCCTTTCGCTCCACAGCTTCCAATGGCCCCCAACTCAGTCCCCACCACTGTAACCTCAGACCCCATCCATCCATTGCCAGTTCTCAGCCACCAACCTCAGCTTCAATCTGGGCTCCCCCCAGCCCCTAACCCCAGGGAAGTGGCTTTAGAGGAAAGCCACACAAAAGCCCAGTAGTATTTACGCACCCCACTTTCTCACAGAGCACCCAGAGGCCATTACATGTGAGAGTGAGACTACAGGAATTTTCTCTCTCTCTCTCTCTCTCTCTCTCTCTCTCTCTCTCTCTCTCTCTCTCTCTCTCTCTCTCTCTCTCTCTCTCTCTCTCTCTCTCTCTCTCTCTCTCTCTCTCTCTCTCTCTCTCTCTCTCTCTCTCTCTCGCTCTCTCTCTCTGTCTGTCTGCACCTGGAAAGACAATGAATAGAGAAATCACATTGCTGGTTGTGGAAGATTCGTGGGCCAGGATGGTGTGTTTCGCCATCCGCTTATCGTTTCATGATGTTGGTTTTACAGGTCTCCCCATCACCTCGACTTGTGAACAGTGGACACGATATCCCATTGCATGGGAGTCAACATTTACTGTCTGTGTATTAGACATGTTGCTCTCCTTATCTTTTATAAAGGTCTCTCTGCCCCACAGATCTAGGCTAGACTATGAAAACGAGGTAATGCCATCTGGGTGGATTACAGAAATGGATACTTTCCTTAATGATGCTGCCATCTCTGAGAGAGAAGCGGTCATCTTGTTCTTTTTTAACGAGACGTTTGTGTTGATTTTCTAAATATCTTTACCTCAGTAATGTTATATTATATTTTAGTGATCGTGATTACTGGAGGATGCTTTACTGATGTCTGTATCATGTTGCCCAATGAATGGGAGTTGTAAGATGATACCATCAAAGAGAGGGCTTAGTGATGGCATCTTAAAGAGGGCAACAGGAAGTTAGTAAAATTACAATGTCATATTCAAATGCAAGCACAGATAACATTGCACTATAAAACTGGAAATGGATTTGGCCTGCTGTTGCAGCTGTCATCTTCTGCTCTCTCGCTCAATCTCGCTCTTTCTCTCTCTTTCTCTCACACACACTCTCACTCTTTCTCTCTCTCTCTCTCTCTCTCTCTCTCTCTCTCTCTCTCTCTCTCTCTCTCTCTCTCTCTCTCTCTCTCTCTCTCTCTCACTCGCTCTTTTTCTCTCTCTGTCCTCCTCTCTCTTTCTCCTATATCATCTATCCTCTTTTAATGGTGTAAGCTTTCCCCTTCATTTTCAATAGCAGCAACATCCCAGGACCGAAACGTGCTTGGCAGTCAGACTTAGAGCTTTTACTGCCAGCCCCTTTAAACCATCAAGCCTTTCTCCTCCTGCTATTTTAAAAGTATACAGCAGGCTATGGTCCGTCTTGGTCAGGATAGTTTAGTAGTCACTGAGAATCTGTCGGAACTACGGTTGTATGTGTGAGGAGACAGGGAGGGGTGTGGAGGATAGATCCCAGCAGAGCCAAAGAGCCTTTGGAAGAAGCACAAGTGATATACACACACACACACACACACATACCAACACACCCAACCACTTAAACCTGCCACACACTGTCTTTCTTACATACGCACATACTGGCCCATTTAATTTCATTTGATGTTTCAAATTTGTGTACTTGAACTTTTGTGAGTGGGAGCTTTGACGCACACCCCTCTGCCTTCAACGTGGTGTTTTCGATATCAGGCCAGTGAACTCTGCTCTCTTGCATGCGAGGTGACGTATGAGTGGACAGCATCTCCGTTCGGCTTGCTTTTTCTACGGAGCCTTCTCACTGAACCGAGGCTGTAGGTGGGCCTGGCTCCACCATATTGTTTTCTCCTTACAAACCACAATACATTGATGACTCTTACCAGCAGGAATGCCTTCTGAGCAGCCCAGGGATTTTTTTCCGTTTTTTTTTTCAGTGCTGGATTTGAGAAAGAAAAAAAAATGCACACACAAACTTGGTTGCTATTTTACACGAGTTGACATCGCCAAGCCGGTTTGTTGTAGGGAGCAAGAAACACTCGGCTCTTTGAAGGAAGAGGTGCGTCTGTAATTGGAATTGATGTGAAGGAGTCCAGGGTCTGTTCAGGAGAAAGGCCTCCTGGAGGTTTTGTGTGGGACCAGGGGGTAGATTTGGCTCTGCAGCCCACTTCAAGCTGCTCCAGCCTGGATGGCTGTCAGACTGTGATATGATTCACTGGCCTCCTGGGGTTGTGTTGCTCCCAGGGATGATGTCACTCAGCTCACCCTCCCAAAGGCTGACAGCTAGCCATGAAGATTTGCACCTATTAGATATCACGCAAACACACTAAGACTGACATGCACAAACACATACACACACACACACACACACACACTTACACCATATAGACACATACAGAGGCATACAAACACTTTTATGTATAATCTCTGTATGTTCCGCCCCTCATCTTTCTTTGTTCCTTATCTCTACCCATCCGTTCATCCATTCATCCATGTTAAAACAAGTCAAGTTTTTTTTTGTATAGCCTTAAATCACACTGCATTCTCAGGGGGCTTTATATTTACGCAATGTAAACAGGTAACCATCTAACCATCCATCTATCCATCCATCTGACCAAACAACCACCTGTGACTTATTCCACCCCCCACCCCCCACCCCCCAGAATGGGAACCCTAAGACTGAGGAGCTGGTGTACAGCCACTATGTGATCTGCAATGACACCCACGAGATGCTGCGCTTTGGACAAGTAGACACTGATGAGAATGTGTTGCTGGCCAGCCTCCATAGCCACCAGTACAGTTGGAGATCCCACAAGTCTCCTCAGGTAGTACACACACACACACACACACACACACACACACACACACACACACACACACACAAGGTTAAAGCAACCATACATGGGCACAAATTTCTGCTCATTTGCACGTGTGCACATGCACACATGCATACCCCTCATACAAATATGCTGAAAACCATTTGCATATACTTAAACATTCAGAGATAAAAAATAGTAATAATGGGCACAGATATATTTACTGAAACACGGTCTCCCTTACCCACACACACAAACACAGTCATATCCTCATCAGCATTCAGCCACTATCTGTGTGTCTATGTCAGCACTCTCTGACAGTGTCCTGACAGCATTGTTAAAGAAGATTGATTATATTTAACCCTTCGTGGTTTTGAGGTTGAGCAGAGGGTGGGCTGGCGATCTGCAGCATGTGTGTGTGTTTGGTGAGCACATGTTTCACGACCCCCATGTGTTCCACGGCGAGTGTGAGAAAGTCGAACTTGAGAAAAGACATGGCCATAATTGCTCACAGTAAGTCAGTAAGTCAAGTCGTATTAATCATCGATCATGGTTAATCGGTGCTCTTACCTCACTCTCCCAACACACACGCACACACACTGAACAGCACTCTGGCATACTGGGGTAGTGAATATCACATCTCACTTTACCAGTGAGTCAAAATGACCTCCGCTTTCAAGGACGTTTGAGAAGAAAGAAATGTCCAAATGGGCCAGATGTCATCATCCATGAAGAATGTGATTCCAAGATGGCTTTGTCATGTGTTATTTGCTCGTGTTTCTCTGGTGTATGAAATTTGTGTGCTCAAGCTGGGCATGATTTGTAATATTGGATAAATAAGGAGCTAGTGAACTTGGCCAAACAACCTCATCATGTAAAACTTATTCAGTTGGTGATAAAGTTCCTGCCAGTGTTTCAGCCTCATGGCTAATTCCAACATATAACCTAATTACATTTGAGGGTTATGAAAACAATGAAACTGATAAGAGAGGGATTTGTATTTCTCAAGAGTTACTCAGCTCTCCAAGTGTTTTTGTAACCATCAGGAATCAGTCTACTGTAAGCTTTAAGTGGACCTGCTGTTTGCCTGAAATCCCAAAATATTTGTAGTGTCCAAACCAACACTGGCTGTATTTAAGCGTCATTCCACAGATATCTTTCTCTCTCTTTCTTTCTATCTCTGTCTCTTTCTCTCTTCCTTTCTGCCCTTCTCATCTCCCCATCTCACCCCCGCTGTCTCCTCCTGGAATTTCATAACTCATATCCAACTCTTTCCACATACACGTACACCCCCTGCTCAAGATCCCTCACCTCACTGACTATCATCCGCATCCACCATCCTCTCTCATCCTGTCTTCTCCTGAGTCTCCCTTCCCCGCCCACACTCCCACCAGGTGCCCCCCCATTTCCTTCCTCTACCCCCCCACCTCCTGTCCTACACCCTGCCTTTATCTCCCCCTTACAGCCTGAGACCTGCATCAATGTTTTCCATCTTCATTCACACACACACACACACACACACACACACACACACACACACACACACACACACACACACACACACACACACACACACACACACACACACACACACACACACACACACTATGTACAGAATCTCACCTCTGAGGTGGCTTGATGATTTACCCAAATTCCAAACTTGCTAAATTTTACAGTAGTGGTTAGCTCCTTGGACATGAAGGGAACAGGTGAGAGCTTCGTTTTGCTTGCATTGAATTTTCTGTCTTCATCCTTTTTCCTTGATGTTTGAATAGCCACACCAAATAAACAACTTCATCAGTAAATGTGCGTGAGGGGAGCGAAACAGTTCTGCTTCCATATAATAGTTGCATCAACCATGAGTTTATGCAAGGTGATGACATCTGTGTCCAGTCCTATTTACATAATATTGGTCTTTGAACTCTTAAGATAGCAGACCTTGTTGTTCCACCTTTCAGCTTTACCTTCAGGGTTTTCTTTTATTTTTGGACCCCCCCGTTGTACTTGGCCAATTACCCCACTCTTCTGAGCCATCCTGGTTGCTACTCCACCCCCTCTGCTGATCCAGGGAGTGCTGCAGACTACCACATGCCTCCTCTGATACATGTGGAGTTGCCAGCCGCTTCTTTTCACCTGACAGTGAGGCGTTTCGCCAGGGGGACATAGCATGTGGGAGGATCATGCTATTTCCCCCCAGTCCCATCCCCCCCCCCCCAAACAGGTGTCAATCGACCAGAGGAGGCACTAGTGCAGTGATCAGGACACATACCCACATCCGGCTTCCCACCCGCAGACCCAGCCAATTGCGTCTGTAGGGACGTCCGATGCCTTCAGGGTTTTCTTTTGACAGAAGGCCTTTCTCACCTCCCCACCAAATAACCAATAAACCATTAACCGTTTCATCAGTTAAAAATCAGATCTAGACCCATGTAGCAATTAGACAGTCAAATGAAAGGGTACTACCTTTTTATTGTTTTCTGTCATGCTCTTGACTCACCACACAGGCATAAAACCAATCTGGGTCCTAAGCACTAATGCAGTATTGAAGAAATGTGGCTGGACATTCTTCCTTTAATAGTTTGGTCCAGAACACTCTCTGTTATCCATCCCTCATCTCTCTCCTCCACTAACTGAATGACCTCAATAGACCTGGACTGTCTCTGTTTGCTGGTGTCTGAACTATTCTTTTGTGAATTCCTCTCAGGAGTGTCCAAACACAACAGCAGAGAGCTCCCAGCCCTGTCCCTGTCCCTGCATACTATACCCTCAAAGCACAGTCCCCTGCTATCGAGTTCACGGCCATTCTGGCTGATCTCACTTGGCAAAGCCTGGCCTGTCCTGTTTCTGGCCTCCCGGTCCTGTATCCCCCTCTGTCTGGGGACCATTCTGGAAAGCAAGTGTGTCCCCCTCATCTGTGTCACACCCCAGTTAGCGCAGTCCCTTTGTCAGAGTTCACGACCTTGTCTTAGTAGCCCTGATCTACATCTGGCCTGTTCCTTGGCCATTCTCTCCCCTTTCCTCTGGTTTAGTCCAGCTCTCTCTGAGTGTCCTTCCCTGGCCTGATCCTGTTCCCTCCAACAAACTCAGTCATTTCATTCACGGCCACATCACTGAGCTAGGTCAGTAGCTCTGGCTCTCTCTTTCCCCCAACCACTCATGTTATTCTGTCCAAAGTTCATCTCTCTCCATTGTCACCTCCACCTCTAGATATTTTCATCCTGGGTCTGACCTCCATCCTGTCCCTGACTTATTACAACACACACGCACACACACACACACACACACTTCAAATTAAAGCCTCCCCACCCCTATTATCCGTAACTAGTGATGACTTTTATGGGAGGCCTCAGCGGTCCTGTGCATGTGTGTGTGTGTGTGTGTGTGTGTGTGTGTGTCTCTCTCTCTCTCTCTCTCTCTCTCTCTCTCTCTCTCTCTCTCTCTCTCTCTCAATGGTGTAACAACACCACCAACAATATGCCACCAACACCACCAGCAATTTGTTCATTTGTTCCTCAGGCCACCTCTCCTCTGTATTCTGAGATCATGATGCATAGGAAGCCTGTTGCGGAAACCTAGATGAGCAGCGCTGCCAACAGGATTTTATCATAGCATTTTGATCCTTACTTCTCACTCCCTCACTCAACTATGGCCACCAAATACGAGCAGAGAGACTAGGTAGGGAATATAGCGAGTATGTGAGAGCGAAAGAGGGTCCTTGCCAGATGACTATACCTGCTGTTGTTTCAATATGAGCTTAAACAGACAGGCATAAGTGGAATTCTCAGCAGTCCTTTGTGTGTGTGTGTGTGTGTGTGTGTGTACATGCATACACACACACACACGTACACGCAATTAAAAGGAGAGGACCTAGGAAAGAGTGGTTGATGCTTGTGATCCTAAGCAGTCTCTAGTGTGTGTCCCATCACCACCACCACCTCAGAATACCTGTCGTGTCTCTAAGACGATTGTTCAAGTCAGGGCATTTTAGCAGGGAAGTACAAACCCCACACAGGGACACTCTCCTGCTCTTTTTTCCTGTGTTTTCCTCTCTCTCTCTCTCTCTTTCTATTTATCTCCCTCTTTATGCTGCCAATCACAGTTATAGGATGGATTAAAAGCGCTGATTGGAGCAGTCATGTTCTTCAACCCCAATTTTTTTTCACCCATGATCATATTTATTCAAACAAACACACACACACAACACACACACACACACACACACACACACATATATATATATATATATATATATATATATTCATTCATTTCATTCATCTTCAGCCACTTTTCCAAGACGTCCCTCTCCCCAGCAATGCCCTCCAGCCACTCCTGGGGGATCCCAAGGTGTTCCCAGGCCAGATTGGACATATAGTCCCGCCAGCGAGTGCTGGGTCTACCCCGGGGTCTCCTTCCAGTTGGCTGGGCCCAGTAAACCTCCAAAGGAAGGCGCCCAAAAGGCATCCTAACCTGATGCCCGAACCATCTCAATTGGCTCCTTTCAATGCGAAGGAGCAGTGGCTATACGCCGAGCTCCCCCCAGATGTCCGAGCTCCTCACCCTATCTTTAAGGCTGAGCCCAGACACCCTACGGAAGAAACTCATTTCAGCCGCTTGTATCCGCGATCTCACCCTTTTGGTCACTACCCAAAGCTCATGACTATAGGTGAGGGTTGGAACGAAGATTGACTGGTAAATTGAGAGCTTTGCCTTCCGGCTCAGCTCCTTCTTGACCACAATGGTCCGGTACAACGTCCGCATTACTGCTGATGCTGCACCAATCCGTCTGTCAATCTCCCGCTCCATCCTACCCTCACTCGTGAACAAGACCCTGAGATACTTGAACTCTTTCACTTGAGGCAATGACTCATACCCAACCCAGAGGGAGCAATCCACCATTTTCCAGTAGAGAACCATGGTCTCAGACTTGGAGGTGCTGACTCTCATCCCGGCCATTTCACACTCAGCTGCAAACCGCCCCAGTGCACGCTGGAGGTCATATTCTGATGAAGCCAAGAAAACCACATCATCTGCAAAGAGCAGAGGTGCAATTCTGAGGTTCTTTATCTAAACTTAGCACAAAAAGTAAGGAAATTTGTGTAACAATGCTTCTTGGCAATAACTCTTATATCAGGCACCTGATTGTCAGCAGCTGGAGTACCAGAAGCTCAAAACAAGAGTCAATAGCAACAGCAAAATAAGCTGTTTGGCATTGGCAGAGAAGATTTGGCAAATTTTTCATGGGCGCAACCCACATACTCAGCTCTGCTGCTCATCCCACAAATGCATGTTACTTACAAATGTGGCACCATTTAAAAGGGAAATAAACAAGCTTCCAACGGTATAAGATTTATTGCCAAGAAGCAATGTTACAACAAAGGAATAATCCACCAAACACAAATTTCCAGTAACTTTTTAATGCATAACTGCTATGTATTAAAGTTTTTTTTCCTGCATCTGTATTGATATTCTGCTCCTCATTAGTTGAGCACTTCTATCAACACCAATGACAGTTTCCGGAAAAAAATGCTATATATATATATACACACACACACACACACACACGCACGCACACACACACACACACACAAACACACACACACACACACACACACACACACACACACACACACACACACACACACACACACACACA
This sequence comes from Lampris incognitus, assembly GCF_029633865.1. Classification (NCBI taxonomy): domain Eukaryota; kingdom Metazoa; phylum Chordata; class Actinopteri; order Lampriformes; family Lampridae; genus Lampris; species Lampris incognitus. The sequence goes on along the minus strand of NC_079219.1, from coordinate 25,734,282 downwards.
CACACACACAGTGCCTTACAAAAAGTATTCAACCCCCCCTTGACAGTCATCACTAATTTCTGGTGCAACCCTAACACTGCTCATGCCCTAAAAAACACCCTCTCTACAGTGAAGCATGGCTGTGGCAGCATAATGCTATAGGGTTGCTTTTCATCTGCAGGCACTGGGAACCTTGTTCAAATTGAGGGAAGAATGGATGGAGCTAAATACAGGGAAATATTGGAAGGAAACCTGTTGCCGTCTGCCATAAAACTGAAGCTTGGCAGAAGGTTCACCTTCCAGCGGGACAATGATCCAAAGCACAAGAATAAAACAGCAGTGGCATGGCTCAGCAACAAAAAGGTGAACATTTTGGAGTGGCCAAGTCAAAATCCAGACCTCAACCCCATTGAAAAGCTGTGGCACAGATTAAAAATCACAGTCCAGAGGCACCATCCCACCAACCTGCAAGACCTGTACAAATTCTGCCAAGAAGAATGGGCAAAAATTACTCCAGAAGAATCTGCAAAGCTTGTACATACTTACCTCAAGAGAATCATGGCTGTTATTGCAGCAAACGGTACTCGACAAAGTATTGATATGTGGGGGTTGAATACTTATGCAAGCACTATATTTTAGTTTTTAATTTATTTTTTAAAAAAGTCAGCGAAACATAACTTATTTTGGCTTTGGGAACATGCTGTTAGAGCTTATGGGTTCACAAAAATAATATTGTTCAGAAACAGGTGTGAGAGTATCTTTTATAATCCAGAAATTAGTGATGACTGTCAAGGGGGTTGAATACATTTGCAAGGCACTGTATATAAAAGAGTCTGTGGCTTAGAGTCCTAATGCTATATAAGCCAACTACCTCAGATATGAGTGAGAGTAACACGAATAGAGTCATACCGGCTCGGACGTTGCCTGGATTAACAAGGTCTGTGTCAGGTGTTGGGGAACCAGGGCAGCCTGGTGAGTAATGGGCTACTGGATCCGGACATTCACAGACAAAGGCTGAGAACGTGGAACTGGTGGAATCCTACTATAGCAGCAGACCCGAGGAGAGAGGCTATATAAAGGAGCACTAGGGACTGTGACCCCCAAACTGGGAGAGTGGCTCCAGCAGATTCCAGGAACAACATCTGAGGTCTCTGTCCAGAGGAGTACAGTCCTAAGAACAGTTAAGCTACTGCACATAACACTCAAACTCACCTATATACAGTGCATCCGGAAAGTATTCACACCCCTTCACTTTCCCCACATTTTGTTATGTTACAGCCTTATTCCAAAATGGATTAAATTCCTTTTTTTCTCATCAATCTACACACAATACCCCATAACAACAAAGTGAAAAAGGTTTTGTAGAATTTTTTGCAAATTTATTAAAAATAAAAAACTGAAATATTGCATGTACATAAGTATTCACACCCTTTGCTATGACACTCAAAATTGAGCTCAGGTTCATCCTGTTTCCACTGATCATCCTTGAGATGTTTCTACATCTTGATTGGAGTCCACCTGTAGTAAATTCAATTGATTGGACATGATTTGGAAAGGCACACACCTGTCTATATAAGGTCCCACTGTTGACAGTGCATGTCAGAGCAGAAACCAAGCCATGAAGTCAAAGGAATTGTCTGTGGACCGCCGAGACAGGATTGTATCAAGGCACAGATCTGGGGAAGGGTACAAAAAATTTCTACAGCTCTGAAGTTCCTGAAGAGCACAGTGGTCTCCATCATTCGTAAATGAAAGAAGTTTGGATCCACCAGGACTCTTCCTAGAGCTGGCCGCCCAGCCAAACTGAGCAATCGGGGGAGAAGGGCCTTGGTCAGGGAGGTGACCAAGAACCCGATGGTCACTCTGAAAGAGCTTCAGCATTCCTCTGTGGAGATGGGAGAATCTTCCAGAAGGACAACCATCTCTGCAGCACTCCACCAATCAGGCCTTTATGGTAGAGTGGCCAGACAGAAGCCTCTGCTCAGTAAAAGGCACACGACAGCCCGCTTGGAATTTGCCAGAAAGCACCTAAAGGACTCTCGGACCATGAGAAACAAGATTCTCTGGTCTGATGAAACCAAGATTGAACTCTTTGGCCTGAATGCCAAACGTCACACCTGGAGGAAACCAGGCACCTCTCATCACCTTGCTAATACCATCCCTACAGTGAAGCATGGTGGTTGCAGCATCATGCTGTGGGGATGTTCTTCAGCGGCAGGAACTGGGAGATTAGTCAGGATCAAGGGAAAGATTAATGGAGCAAAGTACAGAGAGATCCTTGATGAAAACCTACTCCAGAGCACTCAGGACCTCAGAATGAGGCGAAGGCTTTAGCTTTCAACACGACAACGACCCTAAGTACACAGCCAAGACAATGAAGGAGTGGCTTCGGGACAAGTCTGCACGAGAGGATCTGCAAAGGTGTGAATACACTCCGGAAAGTATTCACACCCCTTCACTTTCCCCACATTTTATGTTACAGCCTTATTCCAAAATGGATTAAATTCCTTTTTTTTCTCTCATCAATCTACATACAGTACCCCATAATGACAAAGCGAAAAAGGTTTTGTAGAAATGTTTGCAAATTTATTAAAAATTTAAAAAACTGAAATATTGCATGTACATAAGTATTCACACCCTTTAGTCAGTACTTGGTTGAGGCACCCTCGGCAGTGATTACAGCCTCAAGTCTTCTCGGGTATGAAGCTACAAGCTTGGCACACCTATATTTGGGGTATTTCTCCCATTCTTCTCTTCAGATCCTCTCGAGCTCTGTAAGGTTAGATGGGGAGCGTCGCTGCACAGCTATTTTCTGGTCTTTCCAGAGATATTCAATGGGGTTCAAGTCTGGGCTCTGGCTTGGCCACTCAAGGACATTCACAGACTTGTCCCGAAGCCACTCCTTCATTGTCTTGGTTGTGTGCTTAGGGTCGTTGTGTTGAAAGGTAAACCTTCGCCCCAGTCTGAGGTCCTGAGCACTCAAGGATCTCTCTGTACTTTGCTCCATTAATCTTTCCCTCGATCCTGACTAGTCTCCCAGTTCCTGCCGCTGAAGAACATCCCCACAGCATGATGCTGCCACCACCATGCTTCACTGTAGGGATGGTATTAGCAAGGTGATGAGAGGTGCCTGGTTTCCTCCAGACGTGACGTTTGGCATTCAGGCCAAAGAGTTCAATCTTGGTTTCATCAGACCAGAGAATCTTGTTTCTCATGGTCAGAGTCCTTTAGGTGTTTTCTGGCTAATTCCAAGCAGGCTGTCATGTGCCTTTTACTGAGCAGAGGCTTCCATCTGGCCACTCTACCATAAAGGCCTGATTGGTGGAGTGCTGCAGAGATGGTTGTCCTTCTGGAAGGTTCTCCCATCTCCACAGAGGAACGCTGGAGCTCTGTCAGAGTGACCATCGGGTTCTTGGTCACCTCCCTGACCAAGGCCCTTCTCCCCCGATTGCTCAGTTTGGCTGGGCAGCCAGCTCTAGGAAGAGTCCTGTTGGATCCAAACTTCTTGCATTTACGAATGAACCTCAAAGCTGTAGAAATGTTTTTGTACCCTTCCCCAGATCTGTGCCTTGATACAATCCTGTCTCGGCGGTCCACAGACAATTCCTTTGACTTCATGGCTTGGTTTCTGCTCTGATATGCACTGTCAACAGTGGGACCTTATATAGACAGGTGTGTGCCTTTCCAAATCATGTCCAATCAATTGAATTTACTACAGGTGGACTCCAATCAAGATGTAGAAACATCTCAAGGATGATCAGTGGAAACAGGATGAACCTGAGCTCAATTTTGAGTGTCATAGCAAAGGGTGTGAATACTTATGTACATGCAATATTTCAGTTTTTTATTTTTAATAAATTTGCAAACATTTCTACAAAACCTTTTTCACTTTGTCATTATGGGGTATTGTGTGTAGATTGATGAGAGAAAAAAAGGAATTTAATCCATTTTGGAATAAGGCTGTAACATAACAAAATGTGGGGAAAGTGAAGGGGTGTGAATACTTTACGGATGCACTGTGTTTATATATATATAGACTTTGTTAAAAGGAACACTCAACGGGTAGGGAAAGTGCTCAACAAATAAGGAGCAAAATAATGCACTTAGTCAAATAAATTCTGTATGATTCTTTATGAGACGACACTGTCTCACAAAGAATACACTAGACTCACTGGATTATTTTGCTCCTTATTTGTTGAGCTCTTTCCCTACCCATTGAGTGTTTCTTTCAACAAAGTTTTACATATATATATATATATATATATATATGTATATATATATATATATATATATATATATATATATATATATATACACTACCGTTCAAAAGTTTGGGATCACCCAAACAATTTTGTGTTTTCCATGAAAAGTCACACTTATTCACCACCATATGTTGTGAAATGAATAGAAAATAGAGTCAAGACATTGACAAGGTTAGAAATAATGATTTGTATTTGAAATAAGATTTTTTTTACATCAAACTTTGCTTTCGTCAAAGAATCCTCCATTTGCAGCAATTACAGCATTGCAGACCTTTGGCATTCTAGCTGTTAATTTGTTGAGGTAATCTGGAGAAATTGCACCCCACGCTTCCAGAAGCAGCTCCCACAAGTTGGATTGGTTGGATGGGCACTTCTTACGTACCATACGGTCAAGCTGCTCCCACAACAGCTCAATGGGGTTCAGATCTGGTGACTGCGCTGGCTACTCCATTACCGATAGAATACCAGCTGCCTGCTTCTGCTCTAAATAGTTCTTGCACAATTTGGAGGTGTGTTTAGGGTCATTGTCCTGTTGTAGGATGAAATTGGCTCCAATCAAGCGCTGTCCACTGGGTATGGCATGGCGTTGCAAAATGGAGTGATAGCCTTCCTTATTCAGAATCCCTTTTACCCTGTACAAATCTCCCACCTTACCAGCACCAAAGCAACCCCAGACCATCACATTACCTCCACCATGCTTAACAGATGGCGTCAGGCATTCTTCCAGCATCTTTTCATTTGTTCTGCGTCTCACAAACGTTCTTCTTTGTGATCCAAACACCTCAAACTTGGATTCATCCGTCCACAACACTTTTTTCCAGTCTTCCTCTGTCCAATGTCTGTGTTCTTTTGCCCATCTTAATCTTTTTCTTTTATTGGTCAGTCTCAGATATGGCTTTTTCTTTGCCACTCTGCCCTGAAGCCCAGAATCCCGCAGCCGCCTCTTCACTGTAGATGTTGACACTGGTGTTTTGCGGGTACTATTTAATGAAGATGCCAGTTGGGGACCTGTGAGGCGTCTGTTTCTCAAACTAGAGACTCTAATGTACTTATCTTCTTGCTCAGTTGTGCAACGCGGCCTCCCACTTCTTTTTCTACTCTGGTTAGAGCCTGTTTGTGCTGTCCTCTGAAGGGAGTAGTACACGCCGGTGTAGGAAATCTTCAATTTCTTAGCAATTTCTCGCATGGAATAGCCTTCATTTCTAAGAACAAGAATAGACTGTCGAGTTTCAGATGAAAGTTCTCTTTTTCTGGCCATTTTGAGCATTTAATTGACCCCACAAATGTGATGCTCCAGAAACTCAATCTGCTCAAAGGAAGGTCAGTTTTGTAGCTAAACTGTTTTCGGATGTGTGAACATGATTGCGCAAGGGTTTTCTAATCATCAATTAGCCTTCTGAGCCAATGAGCAAACACATTGTACCATTAGAACACTGGAGTGATAGTTGCTTGAAATGGGCCTCTATACACCTATGTAGATATTGCACCAAAAACCAGACATTTGCAGCTAGAATAGTCATTTACCACATTAGCAATGTATAGAGTGTATTTCTTTAAAGTTAAGACTAGTTTAAAGTTATCTTCATTGAACAGTACAGTGCTTTTCCTTCAAAAATATGGACATTTCAATGTGATCCCAAACTTTTGAACGGTAGTGTATATATATATATATATCCTAAGGCCTGGACTCTATCAGGCCTTGTGGTATAGTGGCTGTCTTTCAAGCTCAGCATGCCCTCACACCTTTTATTTACCAGCCAGGGTGATGGCTCCTCTTGGCTCTGCTGCCCCACTCACACAAACTTGCAAAACCATACACACACATTCATATACGGCTTTATATGCATGTACAGACATATACATGAGCCAACTCAGATTATGACACACATTTACAAAAAGAAACACAAATTTACTCTCTCTCCCTCTCTTTCTCACTCACTCGTTTACACACACGGTCTCCACCCTGCTGTTTTTCAGGGCTCTGTGGTGCAGTGTGGTGTAGATGGTTGCAGCCAGGCTGATGGAAATCCCTGTGGTTAGTGTGGTTAGAGGGGAGAGAGGGGCGTAAAAAAGCCCCCTGGATTTGGGTAGGACATTTTAAGTGTCTACAAGGAATATTCATAATACAAATAAATTGTAATTTACTCCCGAGACTGGCATGTTGATTGTTCTGTGTGTGTGTGTGTGTGTGTGTGTGTGTGTGTGTGTGTGTGTGTGTGTGTGTGTGTGTGTGTGTGTGTGTGTGTGTGTGTGAGTGAGTGTGTCCTAGGGGTAATGTACAGGAGATAGCAGGCCAGGACTATTAGTTTGTGGTTTAACTGGCTGTGTTGTTTGTTGTTGGAAGCAGGCATGACATGGAGGCATTTGTGTGTGTGTGTGTGTGTGTGTGTGTGTGTGTGTGTGTGTGTGTGTGTGTGTGTGTGTGTGTGTGTGTGTGTGCGTGCGTGCGTGCGTGCGTGCGTGCGTGCGTGCGTGCATTTGCGCATGTGCATGTTTATGTATATGTATGTGAGAAAGAGGGAGAGGGAGAGACAAGTGATAGAATACATTCAAATTCTTTATATGGAGCTGTATTTTCATATTTGTGTGAATGTTTCTGTATTTTTATGCGTAGGTTAGCATGTGTCTTTGCACATGTATGTGTGTCTAAATGGTAAATGGGCTGCATTTATATAGTGATTTTCTAGTCTACCGACCACTCAAAATACTTTACAGTGTATGCCTCACATTCACCCAATCACACACACATTCATACACTGATGGTGGAGGCTGCCATGCAAGGTGCCAACCAGCTCATCAGGAGCAGTTAAGGGTTCAGTGTCTTGCTCAAGGACACTTCAACACACTCTCCGCAGGAGCCGGGGATCAAACCAGTGACCTTCCGATTACGAGCCATCCTGCCCCTACCATATAATATGCATTCAGGTCATTTAGACTATAAGCAATCAGTACCAGAGGCAATCCCTTCCTGTTGCTATCATGTTACAGACACTTTGCTCTTAACATACAGACTCTGTCTAATCTTTATCACATAATAAATAAATGTACATCATGAGCTTTCTTTTAACCAGCGATATAACAACAGAAGTTCTGATTTGATGAAATCCCTCAATATACTTTGCACAGTGGGCAATTTGTTTAAATTCAAAGGTGCAGGCATCCGGGTAGTGTAGTGGTCTATTCTGTTGCCTACCAACACGGGGCTCACCGGTTCGAATCCGCGTGTTACCTCCGACGTAGTCAGGCGTCCCTACAGACACAATTGGCCATGTCTGTGGGTGGGAAGCCGGATGTGGGTATGTGTCCTGGTTGCTGCACTAGTGCCTCCTCTGGTTGGTTGGGGTGCCTGTTCGGGGGGGCTGGGGGGAATAGCGTGAATCTCCCACGCGCTACGTCCCCCTGGCAAAACTCCTCACTGTCAGGTGAAAAGAAGTGGCTGGTGACTCCACATGTATTGGAGGAGGCATGTGGTAGTCTGCAGCCCTCCCCGGGTTGGCAGAGGGGGTGGAGCAGCGACCAGGACGGTTCGGAAGAGTGGGGTAATTGGCCAAGTACAATTCGGAGAAAAAGGGGGAAAACATTTTTTTTAAATTTAAATAAATTTCAAAGGTGCTGTGGTTATTTATGTGAAGGGTTTCCCTTAAGCCGTCAGCCATAAATAATAAATAAAAATGGACCTATGACCACACTGTTACATCCCTTCTGAAATCATCTCTGTAGTTTTACACCTCTGCAAAAAGCAAAAGCATCAGTAATAGGGTTTTTTATATCTGTCAGCAGCTCTATTCCTGCTTGCAGCATGTATTAAAATTTTGTTTTCAACCCTATTTTGTGATCTTGTTTTCACCCCAAAGCAAAAGAGTTTCATCTCTTCCAGCTTGTGATCAATAATTAGGTTTAGTGCTGAAGTTTGGTCTTGCCCCGGGACCAAGGCTCATTAAATAAATCAGTACTCTTGCTTATGTAGATCCACATTTTGGATCCTGACCCATTGTTTAAGAAACACTGCCCTCAAGTGAAGTGGAGGAAGTTGTGCTGTTGATCCAGGACCAAGGCTATAAATGCAGTAGATCAGGTTGAGTTGGGGTCAGTAACCCTTTGGGAGATATTAGCTTCAGACAGGTTAACCCACACAATGACTGATCAGAGAGTGAGCGAGAGAGAGAAGCCGATGAAAGGGAGTGTTGTCCAATGCTATCCCTGGTGAAAACCTACACTTTTTTTTGCTGTTTTTCTTCAGTGCTGGGTTGGGCGTAGAGGAAATGAGACATTTTTTTAACTGACCTGTCCATGTAGACATTACCAGTGGAAGAGAATATTTCATTTGGAAATGGATGGCAAGTGAAAACTGTGTCATCTGTGTCAAAGTTGAAATATTGCTCGTTTTAACGTTGGTGAAGTTTCCTGAGCTCGCTCACATTCGTTGTCCTCCTAGCAACCTGTCAACATAGTTTTTTATTTTATTCTTTTTTTTTCTTTTTTTTTGTTGAAATTTTTATGAACTTCAGCTAATGATATGTAAAAATGTTCCTGCACTGAGTCATGATTATTAGTCCATCAACTGTACAGTCCCATGGAGAGAGTCATTAATTCTGTACTGTCACAGTCTTTATCTTCTCCAGGCATTTGTTGTTTCACCTCAAATATGTGTTCTTAGTCAACCCTCTGGGTGGAATTCCACAAAATATCCCCATGGTAATTATGAAGGGAGAGTCTTTGTCAAAACAATGGCTCGATATTGCTGTTCGTTGAATTATTAAAATGTAAGATGTATTGTGAACTACGCGGTCTAGTCATTTTGGCCCCATGGCAACGAGATACAAACTGTGTGAGTCAGGGGGTCAGATGCTTAGTCAGTCCTTTGAGAAATCATTGTCATTATAGCTTCCTGGTTTGGATAACTTCATGGACAAACATGATAACAGTCCTGCATAATTAGTCATGTTCAGCTATGCACGCAACAGAATCTCTGGTCCAGCTTTCATGCTGTATGTCTGTGATGAGTGAGGAGGACTTGGACCTCTCTAAGTCCGTTTGTCTTAGAATATGATAAAACAATTAAAAAATATGTATCTTAGATAATTCTGAAAGGCAAGCTTCTGGCAGACTAAAAGTTAGATGAATAGTCTGCTTGGTGATTGTAGGTACTGGCTGTCCAGACAGCTGCCAGATAGCTCTAGTAGATGGAGTAACAGGACCTGCATCCAGGATTCACACTCTGTTCTATAAACTGGTGAGAATGCGAGATGGGGGGAAGGTAAAAATGGATGGTAGCATGTGTATGTACGTGTGTGTGTGTGTGTGTGTGTGTGTGTGTGTGTGTGTGTGTGTGTGTGTGTGTGTGTGTGTGTGTGTGTGTGTGCGTGCGTGCGTGCGTGCGTGCGTGCGTGCGCGCTTGTGCGTATGTGCATGTGTGCATGTGTATATATGTGTTGCGTGAGTGTGAGTGTGTGTGTTTGTGTATGTGCACATGCGTGTTTCCCTGACCCATGACTCATCCTTATTCATCAGAAGTTCTGCTTTTACACTGTCTAGTGCCTTTTGTGGTGTGTTAACGGACATACAGTCCTCTGTGGACCTTTCTGACTGTTGACAGGACTGACACTGCCATATTGAATTATGCTCACACACAGCGACCTCTCACCAGAGCAGACGCACTCCCTCACATCATTTTTCTCTCGGTTCAGAGGTCTTAGGCTGTTCCATATTCCCAGGCTTGTACAGTAGCTCCCCAGGCCTTATTCTGCATTCTTAAGATCCCCATTTTCTAGTGTTTGTGTTTCTGCCAGCCTATTTAACTCACTGCTGCAGAGAAGCAGCAGATTTCAGATATAACAAAAAAAAAAATTCTCCTTCTCCCCAGGCCCTCTGATGTACAAACTGGTTCCTGGTCCTACACAAGATTACACCAGATTACTGTCCGCATTAGCCAAAGGGCTAAAGTCCTCAACAGCCAAAGCCACAACAAACAGATCCTGCATACTGCGGGCCTCCCTATCCCATAACCTTTGGCCCCCAAACCCTCAGGCAGACATCCCCAAAGCACAGAGCACAGGCCCATCCTGGACCGGGCCACTGTTTTGTGTCTGAGAAATTGGCACTCACTGTTTGTCAGCATTTCTGAACAGTGCTAGTGCTGTCAGTTTGGGAATAAAACCATTTCTCTCAACATTTTATAAGGTGGGGGGGCTTGATTTGTGATTAATAGGAAAGGCCACTAAAGGTCCTGGACGCTCAAGTTTACTGTATATCACAAAGACAGATAGAGCTTTGACCAAATAATGTTGCCAATAACTTCTCATATTAATTTCTCTTCAATAATCTGGGGACCCATTCTCATCTTTCTGCAACCCACCAGTTGGTCCCAATCCAACCACAGAAAAAACAAGGTACTACATTCTCAAGTACTCTATCTCCGCTCTGGAGCCAAGATTTTTACGAGAAATACATTAAATACATGTCAGGTGTGACCCCCCCCCCCCAAAAAAAGATCCCTTCTTTATATCTCCATACATTCAAATCCTACTCATCCATCCAAGATCACCCCCGTACTTAGAGGAGTTTGTTTTCTCACTCTCTCTGACATACTGTTGGATTTTAACATGATTCCATGGTGTATCTGACAGGCCATGTACACACACAATCTGTTATGATTGTGTGTGTACACGGCTGAGTAATTCCCCTCCCTGTGTAGTTAGTCCCAAAGGATGCTCTCTCACTGACACAGGGAGATTAATGTAATTATAATTTTGATGAGGGCTGAACGGCTACAATTTGATGTTTGTTTTTCCATGTAAATCCTTTTAAACATGCCAATGTGCGAGCACTTAAAGAAGCACGCTTTTATCTTCTCCAGCCGGGCCAAGTCCAGGCCTTGAAACTTGCAGTTGTTTTGTTACAGTAGTGGCTCTTGAACCATGGGGCGCGTCCTGAAGTGGGCCATAGGACTGTTACCGGTGGGTTTCTTTATGAAAACTGTCTGTATGTTTTGCTGAGCATGGCTCACACAGTGACAGTGAATTTATTCAGGTGAGGTCACAGTTGATAAACTCATGTTATCCAGGAGCGTAGGTTGTGAAATGCCTTCTTCTTTCTTTTTTTTTTACTGTAGCCGGGAGGTTTTCATTTGCAAATGTTCATGGAAATGCTGCGTCATACTAGAATACCAAAATACTCTTCATTAGTCATTTTGTACATAAATACGAATGAAATTTGCGCTCTGCATTTAACCCATCCTAGCTGTGTAGCTAGGAGCAGTGGGCAGCTGCAGCACCCGGGGACCAACTCGTTACTTCTTCCCATGGCCTTGCTCAGAGGCACTGACAGGAGTACTAACCCTAACATGCATGTCTTTTTTGATGGTGGGAGGAAACCGTAGTGCCCGGAGGAAACCCACGCAGACATGGGGAGAACATGCAAACTCCACACAGAAAGGACCTGGGATGGCCTGGGGTTCAAACCCAGGACCTTCTTGCTGTGGCAACAGCGCTAACCACTGGGCCACCGTGCCGCCCATCATTAGATGGGATACAGTGAGAGAAACAATTCCTGAGGTGAGAGAATGAATTGGAACTAATTGAAAAGTGGAATTCCAATTTTTACTCTGTTATTTTGGTATTTCAGTTGTGGACCAGCTAGTAGCAGCACAAGGCTGCTTTTGTAACACTATAAGCATTAATAGGCAAGGCAGTGCTGGCCTCCATAAAGCTAGCAAAGCAACTGAAGGGTAATTTAACTATCTTTTTTCACCCATTAAATTTTTTGTTAACATGGTTGATATTATTGGCAGACTCCTCAAGAAACCACTCACTTGTAAATGTTTCATCGCCTTCAAGGCAGGCCCAGGTCACTTCATCAAACCCCAGAACGTTGACAGATGATCGCTGTAGTCAGGATCGTGTCTGTGCCTGTGTCGATGTTTGTACGTGTGTGTCTGTCGGGTGTGTGTGTGTGTGTGTGTGTGTGTGTGTGTGTGTGTGTGTGTGTGTGTGTGTGTGTGTGTGTGTGTGTGCAAATGACTGTGCGAGTGAACAGTATGTGAGGGAGCAGATAGAGGAGCTGCATGACATCCATCCTTGCACCTGTCGGGGATTTCCTTAGCCATGTAACGTCAGCTGTTTCCCTGGAGACCGCTGCTTCCGTCTCACCTTGTCTGGCTCGGGCTGTTGAGAGGCATGTCTGTATGCACGGTGCTGAGCGTCTCTGCATATGTGTTAAAGATGTTACTTTCCACAGACATGTACACTCTGTATGCTGCCTTTGACCAGCAAGACTTGTTCGGAAATTACATCAGAAGCAGTTCGAGAGCTATTTATCTTTTCTTTTTCTTTTTTTTTTTTTTGTGGATTTTTCCCTTTTTCTCCCCAGTTATACTTGGCCAATTACCCCACTCTTCTGAGCAATCCTGGTCGTTGCTCCACCCCCTCTGCGGATCCGGGGAGGGCTGCAGACTACCACGTGCCTCCTCCAATACATGTGGAGTCGCCAGCCGCTTCTTTTCACCTGACAGTGAGGAGTTTCGCCAGGGGGATGTAGCACATTGGAGGATCACGCTATTCCCCCCAGTTCCCCCTCCCTCCCGAACAGGCACCCCAACCAACCAGAGGAGGCGCTAGAGCAGCAACCAGGACACATGCCCACATCCGCCTTCCCACCTGCAGACACGGCCAATTGTGTCTGTAGGGACGCCTGACCAAGCTGGAGATAACACGGGGATTCGAACCGGCGATCCCCATGTTGAGAACTATTTATCATATTTACTCCATATCTGTCTTTTTATGTGTACTGCAGCTGCTTCTGTGGCCTTCAAAAAAAAATCACTTTATGTCTTACCTGGTTGCCTTACAGTTTTCAAACTTTGTGTTTACAGAATAGAGAACAGAATGTGAACTTTGTAAACAACTCCACTGCAGCAGTACTACTTGCATACTATGCTGTTGCATACTATGAATGCTATTGCTGTTGGATGCTATGAATGAAAATAGAGCATCTGCTGTGGATACATCTATATAATGTACACTGTGATGTTGGCACATCGTGAAACTGTTACAAAACAACTTAAGTATGGTTGTACCAGCAAAGAGTGAAGACAGCTGAATTGCAATGGTATGTTGTGCAGATTTTGCTTAGTATTTGAGCTTCAGTTCCATTACATGAAATACCATATTGTGGTATAGGGGTTACTGTATAGGCTTAACCCATGTTGTATTTATTCTGTAGCCCGAGAGCCTGTGGTTTCATTAAAGTAAACCAAACCTCTCTGTAGTGAAGTGCTATACAGTACTGTACATTGCAGTGTCAAAACCAGTGGAGACATCCAGTCCATTCATGTTGTCTGAGACTACATTAAGCCCGCAGCCCCTGGATAGGCTGTAGTTTAATAGCTTTCTTATTGTGGTTATGGTGGAGGTGACTGAGGTCTCCTTTGTCTTAGTCTGATGTGCTCAAGGACATACGAGTCTTTGTACACGTATGTATACAGTTTATCCATACAATTTATGTATTTGTGTGTTTTGGACTCTTTTTGCATATCCAAGCTTGTTTGCCCAAGAAACACGTTACGGGTGGAGTGTTGCAAGGGTTGCACATTTAAATTTGTTTGCTCGAGCAATACATTATGAATGGGGTGTTGCATGTCTGCCTGTATGTGGGTGTACAGTGTGCATGCTAACATGTCACGATAGTTTCCCGCCGTCCTGCCCTAGCAGTAGCCTGAGGCCGTGCATTGCTCTCTACATTCTGAGACTGGGACATGGTCTCTGTCCTTCCGCGGGTCCTCGACCACTGACTCCCTCACACCCCCGTGCGGTTTCCATCTTCCTGTCCTCTCAGACAGCACTCCTTTTGTCAGACCCCTCTGCTCTGCACAGGCCCTCTCCACGTCTACGTCTCCTTGATCCCTCAAGGCCCCTGGATGTCTAAAATGCCTCTGTAGAAATCAGAGGAGAAACCATTGAACGACATTAGCGAAGCTGAAACCCCTTAACGTCTTTGCTGTGGACTACGTACCCACACAATGCCTTCTCTCTGTACCTTCTCCCACCACCCTAACCGCTTCTTAGACTTGCAAATCAGGACTTTGATCTCATGCTCACTCGCTTCTTTTGTTCAGAAGGGGTGAGTGAGGGAGGAAAGAGGCGCTGCAGACAGCTGTTGAAGCCACCAGAATTCCCTCATGTTAGATGGGTCAGTCCTTGCTCCACTGGCAAGGATGCTATTGTGTCTATCTTCTGTCTATCACTCATTTGCACTCTTTATTTTCAGTTTTCCTTTTTCTGTTTCTCTCTTTCCCGCTCTCATTCTCTCAACACTTCCTCTCATCATCCCTCTCTCTGGAGGACAAAGTATTCCATATTCTTTTGTTTTGTTGTCTTTGAGCAATACTGTTTCTCATTTGCTAAGTGGCTGCTTCTCTTCTGAAGTCAGTGCACCAGACTAGGCAAACGTCTATTCAACATCCTTTTGCCTTCTCTTCCACCCAGATAACAACGCATATGGCGGTGCTGAATTGGCTGATGTTTGTAATTTAAAATTGAAAGCACAACTGAGTTTGGATGATTTCTCAGCCAAACTGAGTTTGGCTGAGAAATCATCTTTGATTGCAAAAATCAGAAAAGGTTTAATGTAGATCTTCAAGTGGGCTTTGGGTTAAATTTAATGGCATAGTATTGGGTGCTAGTTAGCACTATGTTGCCCTGTAATGGAGCTTACTGTGGAAAGCTACTGTTGTGGTTCGCTATAGTGTACCTCAACTTTGTGGTTCTGATCTACTAACATTGTCTGAGTGAGGAGGAATGAAAGAATGGTTGAAGGGGCCAACAACCAATGAGAGTTTGTCTGCTGTCCCATGCAGGATCCAGGAATGCTGATTACATCCTCACTGCAGACAGACACACAATTTATTTAATGTAGACCCAAGCACATTCCTGCTAGAGGACCACAGACGGGTTGTGGTAAAAGTAGTAGGAGTGACTCCTTCTGTCCACAGAGGAGAGGGCTATGCATAAAGTTTGTGGGTTTGAGATGGGTGTTACTTTGTGTTTGTGTGAGGGTGGGGGGGGGTGCACTGACACCAATCCTGTTAAAGCAGACATTCAACAGTTTGCCATATGTGTGAGGTAACCCCTCTCTGTTTACCAGGAAGTTAATAGTCATTGTTTTACTTATGACTGACTGATGGCTTACCATCTTTTACAGGAAATTTTGCTGGTAATGATTTTCTCATGGGACAGGATTAAGCAACAGACCCGGCTGCAGACATGACATTGTATCCATTAGGACATTTGGTTGGTTGATTGACTCACTGAATATCATTTACAGTTTTGGTGGGTGGTGGTAGAGATTCTCAGAGGCTCACACCATTTTTGAATGTGTCAGAGCCATGTTTGGGTACTGTGTCTAGTATCCACAGCAACCGGCAAATCTTTCCAAAAACAGGAAACTGGTGCTTGAGCATCGGCTAGGTATGTTAGTGATTGGAGCTGAGTTCTATCACCCTCGTGTTACTGATATTTTGATAACATCTTGCATGGTCTTACATGGTCTCTGTGTCTTAAGTTAGGAATGACTTTGACGTCATCATTTTGACTATTTGATATTTAGTTCAGTAGACAGGTGTTTCTTGTTACATAGAGGTTAGTCATGATTTGAACAATGTCTTTGATTTTGTAAGCAGAACAGATTACTGCAAATCAGCCCAGTGATAATATCACTGAGATTCATTCAAGACTGCACCCTTTGATATTGAAAACAGTATAGCAGAATAAAACATTTTTCCATTCAACACCGTTTATCGCTGTATCGGACCAGGAAAAGGAGAGTAAGTCCTGTGATGAGCTACATTTAAACTATTAGCATTAGGTCATTTAAAGTCCGGTTGGTTTACACTTCATGTTGATTTAAGACTGAAATAGACAGGGTGTCAAATCAATAACTCTGACCTTCCTCATAACATTCTGCTGAGTCTTTTGCACTCACTTTTGCAATTTAGATGATATGTGGTTGGAAACGACTGCAAAGGTTATATCAATTTCTTAAGCCAGGTTGGATTTAAAGAATTAGGATGAGTCATTGTATTTGGATTATATTAGTGACATTGGGAAACTTGTTCAAACAGTCAGACTGATCAAATCAGACTTAACAATTTGGTCATGACATGGTAGTGACTGAAGAGAAATTTAGAGTAGTAGATTTGTGAATTTTTGCTTGATGTTTATTTCAGACCAAATGTACCACTTTGGGAAACCTTGACAGATGGGTTTCTGGTTGGTTTTGGACAAATGTCATGCACATTCTTTTGGGGTTAGCATAGGGGTCCTCCAGAACCATTACTGATCCATTACAAAAAAAGATAAAACCAAATTGGCGTATTCAGAAATATTTTGTTTGACTATTAGCTGATTTGTTTGGTGCGATTTCTAATTTTCTGTCAAATATCTTCTAGATTAATGACACCCTGTTATGTGTGGTTGATATCAGATTATTAAGAACTTCAGTTTCATCGTAAAGTCTGGCAAGCTATTTGGATTTTGGACATCCAATTATATATATATATATATATATATATATATATATATATATATATATATATATATATATATATATATATATATATATATATATATACATATATATAATCTGCCTTTTTGCTTTCTTGGCACACTGGCATTGTTTGGGCACCTGCTAAGGATGGTCCCTTGGACGTCTCCCCTTGGAGATATGTTTTGCTGGGGGGGAGACCAAAGGCAGACCCTGGGCAGTCTTGGATTATGATGGATGGATTACATTTCCCAGTTTGTCCGACAGGGCCTTAGGGTCCTTCAAGAGACTGAGTGCACTTGGTTTGAACAGGTAAATTCGGTGGGCTGCTCAGCTAGCTGGCGCTGTTGCCACCTCAGCCCTGGCAAGATCAATCTGAAAAGAGTGAATGAGTAGGTGGATGGAAGTCATACATTCAGCTGAACGTTTATCAGTGCACCACTAAGGTTAATCCACACCAGTGAAACTGGACCACTGGGTTTCCTCAGTGTCACACTAGGTAGATGAGTCACGAAGTCACCAACCTGCCTCGTAGTTTTCATTCCTGCTTGTCCAGTTTATATGTCACCACTGTTTTCTTTTCCTTTTTTTTTTCTTTCCTTCTTTGGCTTGGATCAGTGCTGAACTAAAACATAAGCAGCAGTGGCCATTTGAATTGTCAGGGGAGACGTTATTATGACTTCTCTCTTAAAGATCAAGTGAACGGACAAAGGGAGGGATTTAAGAGGAGGGGGACTGTTGAAAAAACAAACCAGGCTTCACAGATGGTGCTGAGGTACAACAGAGATCTCCGATGGCTGAAAACAAGATTTTAATCATAGCTAAGACCAAGGCTTACTCTCATTTGGGATGGTGGCTACATTGGCACTTAAACAGCTCAGGAAATCTTGCAGTGGGCCTCCACCCTTTCAGCTCTAACCTCCGACACCTGGCTGTTTACACCACTTTGCCACTTCACCCGTGAGCAAGTTCACTGAGAAGGAGATCTGAGAAATTATGTCATTTCCACTCAGCTAAAAAGGAGGAGGGATGATCTTGAAGAAAGTGAATTCAGGCTTTGATTAAGTGTGTTATTGTAATAAAATCTGTCTTCAAACAGCGAGGCAAGTCTGGAGTGGAGAGAAACAGAGAAGGTCTTGACCAGGGCCCCCTGGTGCTCTCTGACCCCAGGGGTAATTTGTTTTTCTTTTAACAGATTGCCTAAATGTTCGGCACATTGAAACGACAAGTCAAAGTGTAAATCTTCAAAAACACTGTGCAGTGTTTCACTCTTGTTGCCACTCCATAGGGAGGTCATTCCACCCCTCCCTCTTGCCTCCTCTGTCTTCTAAGTCATTCTCTCTCTCTCTCTCTCTCTCTCTCTCTCTCTCTCTCTCTCTCTCTCTCTCTCTCTCTCTCTCTCTCTCTCTCTCTCTCTCTCTCTCTCTCTCTCTCTCTCTCTCTCTCTCTCTCTCTCTCTCTCTCTCTCTCTCTCTCTCTCTCTCTTTCTCTCTCTCTCTCTCTCGCTTGTGCCCCCTCCTTTTTCTCGCTCTGTCATGTCTGAAGTTGTGTTGGCAGTGAGGCTGCCACAAAGTTCACCTGGGTTGAAGGTCAGCCTTTCCGCCTCAGGAGGGGAGAAAGATTTCAGCCTCTTTCCATATTTATGACTCTGCTCCTGTATTGTGAGCATAATTCCGTGACAACACTCACATTGTTTGACAAATGAATTTCCTTGTCATGTAGCACTCAGTATCCTGTGGTGAGAAGTGGATAGATAGTCTGCGAGTGACCTCACTGTATTGCAGATGTGCAGTGTGCAAAGAAAAATATCTGACCAGCCTATTAGCTGTAGTTTGAACCCGCTAGCTATGAAATATAATTTTTAGCTAAGATTGCTATTGTACGCACCTAACAACCCTTCCCCAAATAAAGACAGCGTTTAAAAGAAGAAAACATAAGCCAAGCATATCAATATCTATGAAAAAGTATCTTTGTACCTAAGAATATTAAAATATGCAAATGTCTCATTTGCTAGCAAGGCCTTAGCCAGTGTTAGGTATCTATTTGTACAGGAAGCATGAAACAAGAACTAACAATCACAAATAGGGAATATCTACATAAAGTAGGACTCGCACCATAATCTATTCACATGTATATCATAATGGGATACAACTAAGACTGTGGATTACTGGAGGTGGTAGCTACATTACATCTCTAGGCTAATACACCCCAAAAAACAAGGGTATAATTTATTGTGTGTATGTCATAGTCGGCACTAGGGCATCAGGTATGGGGAAGCTAAAATTTCCCAAGATTTTCATGAAACAAAATGAGCTTAACCCAATGGCTGGACTGGCACTTACAAATAAGGAAGTCCTCATCTTGTTAAAATAATCCCATTCATTCGTCACACACATTTACATTCATTTATCCTGAGGTCAATTTGCCTTTACCAGTCAGAGATGTTTGTTTTTGGGGCATCTGGGTAGTTCAAATCCCGTGTTACCTCCGGCTTGGTCAGGCGTCCCTACAGACACAGTTGGCCATGTCTGCGGGTGGGAGGCCGGATGTGGGTATGTGTCCTGGTCACTGCACAAGCACCTCCTCTGGTCAATTGGGGCACCTGCTCAGGGGGGAGCGGGAACTAGTGTGATCCTCCCACGTGCTACATTCCCTTGGCGAAACTCCTCACTGTCAGGTGAAAAGAAGCGCCTGGCGACTCCACATGTAATGGAGGAGAAATGTGGTAGTCTGCAGCCCTCTCTGGATCAGCAGAAGAGGTGGAGCAGCAACCGGGACGACTCAGAAGAGTGGGGTAATTGGCCAAGTACAATTGTAGGAGAAAAAGGGGGAACCCCCCCCCCAAAAAAAGTTTGTTTTGTTATTGTTTAGCAGGATCACAGTCATACATCTTAGAATGAAAAAGGGTGTTTGCGTGCACCTATAAGCTGTGGCTGGTAGACAGAGGCTCTCAAACCCATATTTATTATAAACTTTTTTCACACCTCACAGTACAACTGCCGCCGTGAGCTATGCGTCACAAGTTGTGGTCACTCACTAACTCATGGACACCCTGAGAGGGTTACTCAGTAGGGACACGCTCGCAACTCACATCAGGTGCACCATGGGTCTTGACGGTTTTGTGCTTGTTATTTTACCAACACATTATAGACAATTCATAGCAAGTTGAAAATTAAAACAATTATAGCTTTTTCCACCTCAATGACTCTGGTATTACAAGTATCTAGCAGTACACAAGATACCAAATGAAATGGACAGTTATGCGAGTTATGCGCATATTATTGTATGCTAGGATTGTCTACGTTGGTTGGTATTGAAATGGAACGAGCAGAAATAAAATTCATAACAAAAATGTTCAAAGAAAAATATTTATGAATTTTTAAATAATAATAATAATGTCCGTGGGCAGCACAGTGGCGCAGTGGTTAGCGCGGTCGCCTCACAGCAAGAAGGTTCTGGGTTTGAGTCCTGGGGAAGTCCATCCTTTGGGGTCGTCCTGGGTCATCCTCTGTGTGGAGTTTGCATGTTCTCCCCGTGTCTGTGTGGGTTTCCTCTGGGTGGTCCGATTTCCTCCCACAGTCCAAAAACATGTAGGTCAGGAGAATCAGCCATACTAGATTGCCCCTAGGTATGAATGTCTGTATGTGTATGTCAGCCCTGTGATGGCCTGGTGGCCTGTCCAGGGTGTCTCCCCACCTGCCGCCCAGTGACTGCTGAGATAGGTTCCAGCATCCCCCCCGACCCTGAGAGCAGAATAAGCGGTTCGGATAATGGATGGATTGAATAATGTCCCTGCTTCTGGACCTCTGTTTCATTTCTTTCCCTGATATAAGTTAGCAATCAATTAATCAATAAATCAATTTTATTGAGCATTTTAGAGAAAACATATAAGCAATAAAAACAAATAAATAAACAAATAAAATCATCGGCAACATATAAGCCACAAATAAGCAACTCAAATAATACCAATCAATGTTCAAAAGGCAAGAAGTTGAGAAATTTCTATTCCTTCCCCCTTATTCTATCCATGCACTGATAGAAAACAAAAGTTAGATTTACAGCCATCAGTGTCCATGATATCTATCTCAGCCGACTCAAACAAAACCCATTTGGACAACAAAAAAAAAACTGGTTACTGGACCGTCTTATAACTGTTCAATATTTTGTTTCTGAAGAGTCTTTTTAGTTCAGATAAAGTACCACATGTTTTCAGCTCATCACTGTAGTTATTCCACAAACCAACTCCCTTGGTTGTAACACAGTGATGTTTTGCATCTGTCCTTACTGGTGGTTTTTTGAATATACAGGTTCCTCTCAAAATGTGTTTACTTTATCTCAGTTGGAACAAACCATGGATACAAATAGGTAATTGTTGATTTATTACACTGTACACAATTTGAATAGTTTTAAAATCAACCAAATCTGGGCATCCAGGTGGCGTAGCGGTCTATTCCATTGCCTACTAACATGGGGATCAGCAGTTCAAATCCCCGTGTTACCTCCGGCTTGGTTGGGCATCCCTACAGACACAATTGGCCATGTCTGCGGGTGGGAAGCCGGATGTGGGTATGTGTCCTGGTCGCTGCACTAGCACCTCTTCTGGTCAGTTGGGGTGCCTATTCAGGGGGAAGGGAGGGGAAACTGGGGCGAATAGCATGATCCTCCCACATACTATGTTCCTCTTGTGTAACTCCTCACTGTCAGGTGAAAAGAAGCGGCTGGTGACTCCACATGTATCAGAGGAGGCATGTGGTAGTCTGCAGCCCTCCCTGGATCAGCAGAGGGGATGGAGAAGTGACCAGGACAGTTCAGAAGAGTGGGGTAATTGGCTGGATACAATTAGGGAGTAAAAGGGGGAAAAATCTAAAAAAGAAAAAAAATCAACCAATTCTTTAAATTTTAGTGCTTTTAATTTGATAAACAGCGGATGTGTTGATTCTCTGTAAGTGGTTTTATTTACAATTCGTATAGCTCTTTTTTGGAGGTTGAAGATTGGATCTGTGTTTGTTTTGAATGTGTTCCCCCACACTTTCAACACAGTAGGTAATGTATGTGAGAATGGAGGAACAGTACAATGTATACAGCGAAGCTTGATTAAGTTGATCTTTGACTTTGTTCAGTATTGCAATGGATTTGGATATTTTTTGCTTTAATTTATGTGCGTCTCCCAACTTAATTTGTTGTTTACTAATGCTGCGAGAAATTTAATCTCAGATACTTTTTCGATTTCTACGTCATTTATCATGAGTTTCTTTTCTGAGTTGGTAGATCAATTCCCAAAGATTATAAATGTTGTTTTGCTTATCTTCAGTGTTAATTTGTTTGCATCAAACCAATTTTTCATCCAGCGCAATTCCTTTTCCACTGTATCCAAGAGTTGTTCCAAGTTGTTTCCACAGCAGAGTAAGTTTGTATCATCTGTGAATAGAATGGTTTTTGGGGTTTTTGACAATTCACATATATTGTTTATGTACAATTTGAACAGTAATGTCCCTAACACTGAGCCCTGGGGTACCTCACACCTAAACTTCAGTAGTTGTGATTTGAAATTTTGTATTTTGAGATACTGGTACCTATTAGGTAACTGGATAACCAGGATATTGCTATCCCTCTTATACCATATCTTTGTAATCTTTTTTATTAAAAACTCATAATATACAGTGTCAAATGCTTTTTTTTTCAATCCAAAATACCCACACTGCATACTCTTTGTTTTCTATTGCCTTTGTGATTTCTTCTACATTTATCAATGCAAATGAAGTTGTCCTGTTAGCTCTAAAACCATATTGTTGTTCATACAGTACAATATGTTTTGTGATAAAATCATCTAGTCCTGTTTGAATTTTTTTTCCAGTATTTTAGAGGACCTTGGAAGCAGGAAAACAGGTCTGTAGTTTGAGACTACATGTTTGTCTCCAGCTTTATATATTGTTATGACTTCAGCTGTTTTCATTTTTCTTAAGAATACATGGGTTTGTAGAGACTGGTTACAGATGTGTCAGGGGTTTTGCTATACATTCGATAATATTTTTATCTGTAGACATGTCAGTACCATCCCAGTGTGTGGACTTCTTGCTCTTGAGTTTTTTTTTACAGTGTCAATGATTTCCTTTTTCATCAGTCCCTCTTATAAATATTGTTTTAACATACATTTCTTTACTTTCTACACCATCACTACTACCAGTCTTTACAATCTCCATGGCCAAACCAGGACTGACGCTGTCAAAAAAATTTATTGAACTCATCTGCAGATGAGACCATATCAGTAGTGGTTGTGTTATTTTTTTGTCAGGAAATGGTTGGGATATCCTACCTTTCCAGTTCCATTTTTAATAATCTACTACTACTACTACTTTTGGCTGCTCCCGTTAGGGGTCGCCACAGCGGATCATCGATTTCCATTTCCTCCTGTCCTCTGCATCTTCCTCTTTCACACCAGCCACCTGCATGTCCTGCCTCACCACATCCATAAACCTCCTCTTTGGCCTTCCTCTTTTCCTCTTCCCTGGCAGCTCCATATTCAGCATCCTTCTCCCAATATACCCAGCATCTCTCCTCCACATATGTCCAAACCATCTCAATCTTGCCTCTCTTGCTTTGTCTCCAAACTGTCCAAACTGAGCTGTCCCTCTAATATAATCATTCCTAACACTGTCCTTTTTCATCACTCCCAATAAAAATCTTACCATCTTCAACTCTGCCACCTCCTGTCTTTTCATCAGTGCCACTGTGTCCAAACCATATAACATAGTAGCTGGTCTCACAACCATCTTGTAAACCTTCCCTTTAACTCTTGTGGATATGTGGATCCATTTTTAATAATACCATTCAATAGTATTATTATTAAAAATGACACCCTGGCCGCTCTGATGGCCGAGCAGAATAAACGGCCGTTCTTGCAATACACTCGTCATGTGGCTGGGAGGTTCGTATCCCAGACTCGCCGTAACCGGTCACGGCCAGAGTGTCCACGGGGTAAGGCATTCATTAGGCCACCCTTACCCGAGGGATAGTGGGTGTAGATCGGTGTAGTGTTCGGGGACTCGTCATTCTCCAGCGACCCCTCTGGCCTATCCAGGCGCCTGCAGCCAAGCAACCGAAAGTGTTCTCCCTACATCTCCTTTGCGGCCTGAGGGTAATGCAATCCATGCGAGGCTTCAGTGTGTAAAATAATGAGAGCAGCCAACGTGAGTTTGAAGGAAGCTAGTGTTACGACTACCTACTTCCTGTGGAAACATGAGCCAGGGGAGTTATTCGCCAAGAGTTCATGCCATTTGCCATTGGGTTAATCAGGTGGGATAAGGGGAAAAACTAGAAATAAATTCATATTAAAAAAAAGACACCCTGGACAGGCCACAAGACCTGTCCAGGGTGTCTCCCCGCCTGCCGCCCAATGACTGCTTGGATAGGCTCCAGCATCCCTGCGACCCTGAGATCAGGATAAGCAGTTTGGATAATGGATGGATGAAGCATTCAATATTTTTAATGTATTTTTAATGGGGTTTTTTTCTCCAGTAATTTACTGTATTATTCCTTTTTGCTGCTTCTGATAATTCGTGTTAGTATGTTTTTATATATCTTACATGTGTGTTCAGCCTCTGCTGTTCTTTCCTTTAAGAATTCTTTATATAAAAGATTGTTTCTCTTGATTGCGTTTAATTTTCCCTTATTTAGCCGCGGTTTCTCAGCATATTTTTGTTCCACTGTCTTTACTAGAGGGCTACATCTACATCTTCCACATAGACGTTATTCCAGTCTTGTTTCATAAAGACAATTTCCCTATTATTTATGTTGTGATACAATTCCAGTACCTTTTCCTTAAATGTGTCTATACAAGGTCCAGGTTTTCTGTATATGCAGTTTATTAAAATATTTTTTGATTTCTCCATCTCCATTTCTACTGTAATGCATTCCATAATATTGTCCAAGACAAATGACATATTCCTGACAGATTTACATTTAGAATTTTCATCAATGTGCAACACCCCCACCTTTTGTTTGTATCCTGTTAATGAAAAAGATTTCATATCCCTCAATCTCACCCATGTTTGTCTGTTCTTCACCAAGCCAAGTCTCAGAAATTGCAATGACTGTGAATTTCTTGTCCAGTTTTCTTAAGCAGTGATTGATCTTTGAAAAGTTTGAACTAAGGCTCCTGTTATTGAGTGAATTATTGATATTGTTCCATCTTTTCTTACATTTCTCTTGAAATGGTCCTCTGTGTAGTATTCACAGTGTCTGTATGTGTTCTTGTAGAAATTGCCCTCAGGGTTTATATAATTTTCAGTGTCTTGTGATTTATATTCAGTATATTTGAAAGTTTTCAAGTCCAGTTTTTCATATTCTGTGGATGCTTGGTTTCTATCTGAATTTGACATGGGTGTGTTTAGTGAGTTCATTTACCTTGTTCTATTGATCTTCATGTTTTCATACTGTAACCTTGTTGTGATTGCTCTCTCAGCTTTCATATATCAAACTTGTCCAGTTCAGGGGTGTTTGGGTAGCGTGGCGGTCTATTCCGTTGCTAGTTTGAATCCCCATGTTACCTCCAGCTTGGTTGGGCGTCCCTACAGACACAATTGGCCATGTCTGCGGGTGGGAAGCCGGATGTGGGTATGTGTTCTGGTCACTGCACTAGCGCCTCCTCTGGTTAGTTGAGGTGCCTGTTCGGGGGGGAGAGGGGACTGGGGGGAATAGCGTGATCCTCCCACACACTAGGTCCCCCTGGTGAAACTCCTCACTGTCAATTGAAAAGAAGCGGCTTTTGACTCCACATGTATCGGAGGAGGCATGCGGTAGTCTGCAGCCCTCCTCAGATCAGCAAAGGGGATGGAGCAGCGACCGGGACGGCTCGGAAGAGTGGGGTACTTGGCCGGGTACAGTTGCCTCCTCTGCCTCCTCTTTTTGTCAGTGCCACTGTCTCCAAACCATATAACATAGCTGGTCTCACAACCATTTTGTAAACCTTCCCTTTAACTCTTACTGGTACCCTTCTGTCGCAAATCACTCCCGACACTCTTCTCCACCCACTCCACTCTGCTTGCACTCTCTTCTTCACCTCTCTTCTGAACTCCCTGTTACTTTGTACAGTTGACCTCGAGTATTTAAACTCATACGCCTTCGTCACCTCTACTCCTTGCATCCTCACCATTCCGCTGTCCTCCCTCTTATTTGCGCATATGTATTCCATCTTGCTCCTACTGGCTTGCATTCCTCTTTTCTCCAGTGAATACCTCCACCTCTCCAGGCTCTCCTCCACCTGCAACCTACTCTTGCTACAGATCACAATGTCATCCACAAACATCATAGTCCATGGAGACTCCTGCCTGATCTCGTCCGTCAACCTTTCCATCACCATTGCAAACAAGAAAGGGCTCAGAGCCGATCCTTGATGTAATCCCACCTCCACCTTGAACCCATCTGTCACTCCAACCGCACGCCTCACCATTGTCACACTTCCCTCATACATATCCTGCACCACTCCTACATACTTCTCTGCAACTCCCAACTTCCTCATACCAAGTACAATGGCCAAGTATAACTGGAGAGAAAAAGGGGGAAAAATTCAAAGGGGGAAAAAAACCCTTGTCCAGTTCATTTATGTCCCGTATGATAAGCACTCTAGCTGCCTCTGGTGTTGATCCATTCTGCTTAATGAATATTCTGCAGCCTGCTGTTCATGTCGCCTGGATCTTGCTCTGACTCTCTATTATGCTTGCTGTCCTTGCAATGTCCATATTTTTCTTGGTGAGGTGTTCATTTAGGTACACATCAGGCCCCTTTCATTTCCATCCCTGTTTGAGAACCTCCTGCTTTTTCTTCCTGTTGTTTAAGTGGAAGTTTAAGCTAGTAGCAGTGAGTTTTAATGTTTGTCAGTAGTTACTTCCCAAAAAAACAAAAAACAAAACATGATTTTGTTAAAGATTTATTTTTTTCAGTGATAATTTTCAGGAAGCCACGCTTCTCAAAGTCTCTTAATAGTGCCACCTATGGTCTACTTTTACAGACATATAGCTACCATAGGAATTTCGACAATCCTTTCAATATATTTGCTGCACTGCTGGCAGAATGTTACCTCTTACCACGAGGAATTGTTTATCCCTGCAACGTGAATAGAGACTAGATGCAGGGTGGGTAGACTTCTGTAATGGCTACAATGATCAATGTTTGTCTATCAAAATATAATAGCGGTGTCTGAACATTATGCTCCTGTTACTTGTATTTTGCTCCAACCCCGCATATTGATCTGGTCTGCTCTGAAGTGATGGATAAGAAGCTGGAATGGTTCAGAGCCAAACTATCTGCCTCTTATTTAGACTTGCAGAAAACAGAGCCTGCCACACACATGCTCACACACACGCACACATATGCTCTCTCTCTCTCTCACACACACACACACACACACACACACACACACACACACACACACACACACACACACACACACACACACACACACACACGCACACAACAGTAATGAGGTTCAACATCAGCTGTTTACCACCAGCCAGTTTATTGTGTGTGACCCACCATCTTTACTTCCAACAGCAGTCGGCTGTCCTGAGCCTGTTCAGCAGGACCAGTAAACAGGAACTCTGGCATTTCTCTCCACAACCAAATCTTCTAAACAAAGACTCTCATTATTTACCCGCCTTTTTCTCTGTCATAAATAAGAGACACAGTGACTAACTTCTGGTGTCTGGTCTCTTCTTTGTGTGTGTGTGTGTGTGTGTGTGTGTGTGTGTGTGTGTGTGTGTGTGTGTGTGTGTGTGTGTGTGTGTGTGTGTGTGTGTGTTTGTCTATGTCTATTGTGCCTCTTCCGTTTCTGCAGCTGCTGCACATCTGCATAGAGGGCTGGGGGAACTGGCGCTGGTCGGAGGCCTTCAGCGTGGACAACGTAGGGACCCTTCTGAGGACCATCCAGTACAAAGGGCGTACAGCCTCCCTCATCATCAAGGTGCTGCAGCTCAATAGAGTCCAGAAACAGGTATGGGCTTAGGGAGATAGGATCAGAGTGATGATCCTATTTCATCATGTCATTATGAGTTTGATCAGAATTAAGGTAAAGTAAGAGTGGAGTGAATGGGTTAAAGCAGTAATGTCTGTGGGTGCACAATTTGGGCACCATGAACACGCCATTGGCCTGTTTCATACAATCATCCCTCAGGGGATTGAACCCAATATACAGAGCGACTGCTCCATGCCTATTCTTAAAATGCTATGTCCAATGCTGTTTCCCCATCTGCATTATGTTTGTCTTATATTACAGCTTAGAAAGAATTCAATGTTAGACATTCCTTGTCAGAACACACTCTGCTCTGTTTTGTATTCAAGTGTCTATTTACTACCATTGAACAAAAGTTTGTAAGCCTTAAGCAATCCAAGGAGTCATTTTCCCCCTTTGCACAAAGAATACAGGAAATGTTTTGCCTCAGAGTAAAAATAATTTATATTAATGAACAAAGCTTTATAAACAGACCAGGCCTGCCTCTGTATAAAAGTGGAAAGAATTCTAGTGAATCATGGTTGAAATGTCCCCGAAAATACAAGTCAGGGCCCTCATTCCTGTGAAGGCAGAAGTGCCACAGGATGAGTGCGGTGACACTTTGTTATGTAAACATTGTCAAGTGTCACACACGTCTGACCTTCATCTTCCAGACAAAACAGACTCGGCCTTCTCACATTCCTCACTCAGTCTGTTCCAGTCTTGGTTAACATCTTGTTCCCATTGGGAACCAATGATAGGGTATGAGTGTTGGTCACATTCAATTCACAACACAAAGCCTCAGACTGGAATGGCGGCTTCATCTACAGAGGAGCTCGGCTCATGCCGGCATTAGAATACCTCATCTTGTTATGTTTTTGGGGCAGGGGGTTCATTTTCTTAGTGTCACACATACTTGTGTTCTCCTCTATCTATCAGTTGTGTTTTTGTCATGATAGCCTCTTTATTGTTCGTGCTGCTTTCTCATGTTGACGGCTGCTGAAATGCACACCCCCATGTAAAGACTCCTACTCATGCTGTCTGCACACAGGGCATACACACAGATTTTTCATTGGAAGAGATGGCCGCCTATGGATTCATCTGTTAAGAGTAGAAAGATGTACTTTTATGATTAGTGCTGAGTACTTTCAATGCACATCTCTATTTCTCCTGTATTGTGACTTCCTGACTCTCCTTCCCTCCCATGCTTGCGTTCTCTGCCATCGTCTTATTGTTTGGTCTCATTTATCGCTCATATTCATCAATTTTTCCTCTTTGTGTACCTATCGTGTCTAACATCCAGTCCTACAGATATGTCATTTTGATGTTCTTTTATAGGATTCTGGATTCATCTACATTTTAAATCAATGGAAAAATCTGTAAGGATGTGAAAAATCACCTCTAGCAGTATTTTTGGACTGTTTTGCTTTAGGTTATGTCACAATTATTTGACATTTTTCTATTGAGATGAATTTTGTTGGGATTTGAAGTTGCAATAACAAAAGTAAAAGAAGAGGTTCTTCCATTTCCAAGCTTAGTATAATTAATGTCACTATATAACAAGTGTTCCTACCCCTGTTCTTCCCGTCAGGTGCTATCATGACAGTATTAATTTCATATATTGACTGTCTATGTAAAGATGTAAACAGAAGAATTTAGAGGAGTGAACATCATTGTGGAAAAACAACTGGCCATGTAGAAAAAAATAGCCTTTTAGCCAGCCACACTACAGTCTTGGTCAGGCCAGTTTTTAGAGAAACAAGACTAGGTCACCACCTAAATTGTGGTTAATTTGTTAGAAGGATAGTCAGTAGTAGTGTCCATAATGTGAACTCCTGGATTATTAAATGTTCATCTGCAATTTTCTGTACTGGTCCCAGTAATATTTGTTGTTAAAGTGTACTGAAGTAGCATATCACCTGACATGGTTAAGCTACGTTCGAATAATAATAATAAAAAAAAAAGTTTAGAAAGGCAGTTGCAGGAATTCAAGAGAACTTAATTGAATTGTAATTATACTTTTTCGAAGTATCTATTAGCATAGATAATTATCTATGCTAGTTACCTGTTAACTCCCTGAAATCTGTTTCTGTCTGCGGATGGCTCTTGTTTTTCTAACGCACTCTGTATTGACAGACGAATTCACAAATAATAAATTGCGGCCGCTGATAGCACCATGAATTATGCATCACTTGAGACCGCTATATGACCCGTCTCAAGGTTCGATGTACAAAAAAGATATTGCGCTAATGATATTACAGTGCAAATACGCCCATAAAGTTTTGCAGCTGAGTGCAATTTTCTCTTGTTTTGTATCTGATTGCAATTATCCATGTGGCAAAGTATAAATGGTGGCTTTGCGCCAAGAACATAGTAGGCAGGCTCAATGTCATCCTTGATGTCATCAAGTATTGCAAGAATTGTAAGACCTGGCAACCCGCTCACGAGCATGCCTGGCATGATGATGTCTTCACCTGGCTACAACCACTGCTGCCATTTTCACTGGAAAGTCTGAGCGTCAGTTACCACCAACATGCTGAAGATGCTAATAATTTTCACTGTTTTGCAATAAGGCTCATTTGCATAGAAATGGGGGCAGTTTTGCACCAAATGTCGTTGTCATCTTCATCTTCTTCTTTTTTCGGCTGCTCCCGTTAGGGGTCGCCACAGCGAATCATCCGTTTCCATTTCTTCCTGTCCTCTTCATCTTCCTCTATCATGCCAACCACATCCATAAACCTCCTCTTTGGCCTTCCTCTTTTCCTCTTACCTGGCAGCTCCATCTTCAGCCTCCTTCTCCCAATATACCCAGCATCTCTTCTCTGCACATGTCCAAGCCATCTCAATCTTGCCTCTCTTGCTTTGTCTCCAAACTGTCAAACCTGAGCTGTCCCTCTAATATACTCATTCCTAATCCTGTCCTTCTTCGTCACTCCCAACAAAAATCTATCATCTTCAACTCTGCCACCTCCAGCTCCGACTCCTGTCTTTTCATCGGTGCCACCGTATCCAAACCATACTGGTCTCACTGTCATCATGTAAACCTTCCCTTTCATTCTTGCTGGCACCCTTCTGTCACAAATCACTCCTGACACTCTTCTCCACCCACTCTACCCTGACTGTACTCTCTTCTTCACCACTCTTCCACACTCCCTGTTTCTTTGAACAATTGACGCCAATTATTTAAACTACATCAATATTCTCAAAGCAAACATTGTATCTGTAGTGCTCTTTCCTGGCAGGAAACCATACTGCTGCTCGCTAATCATCACCTCTCCTCTTAACCTAACTTCCACTACTCTATCCCATAACTTCATGGTGTGGTTGATCATCTTTCTAACTCTGTAGCTACTACAGCTCTGCATATCACGTTTATTCCTGAAAATCAGTGCCAGTACACTTCTCCTTTCCTCGGGCATCCTCTCACTTTCTAAGATTGTGTTAAGCAATCTTGTTAAAAACTTCACTGCCATCTCTCTTAAACATGCCTCCACAGGTATTTTATCTGGACCAATCGCTTTTCCACTCTTCATCTTCACCATAGAGCCCTTATTTCATCCTTGCTAATCCACCGCACTTCGTGATTCACTACCCCCATATCATCCAACCTTCTTGCTCTCATTTTTTTCATTCATCGGCCCCTCAAAGTACTCCTTCCAACACACTCTCCTCACTTTTCAGTAATTTCCATCTCTATCCTTCATCACCCTAACCTGCTGCACATCCTTCCCAGCTTGCTCCCTCTGTTTAGCCAATTGGTGCAAGTGCTTTTCTCCTTCCTTAGTGTCTATCCTTTCATACAACTCACCATACACCTTTTCCTTTGCCTTTGCCACCTCTCTCTTCACTTTACACTGCATCTCCTTGTACTCCTATCTACTTTCTTCATCTCTCTGACTATCCCACTTCTTCTTGGCCAACCTCTTCCTCTGTATAATTTGCTGTACTTCCTCATTCCACCACCAACTCTCCTTGTCTTCCTTCCTCTGTCCAGATGATAACATCACGTACCTTACTAGCTGTCTTCCTCACTATTTCTGCAGTGGTTGCCCAGCCATCCGGCAACTCTTCACTACCACCCAGTGCCTGTCTTAACTCCTCCCTGAACTCCAAACAACAGTCTTCCTTCTTCAACTTCCACCATTTGATCTTGGGCTCTGCCTTCACTCTCTTCCTCTTCTTGGTCTCCAAAGTCATCCTACAGACCACCATCTGATGCTGCCTAGCTATGTTCTCCCCTGTCACCACCTTGCAGTCTCCAATCTCTTTCCGATTGCATCTCCTACATATCATATAGTCCACTTGTGTGCACATTCCTCCACTCTTATGCAGCACCCTGTGTTCCTCCCTCTTCATGAAATATGTATTCACCACAGCCATTTCCATCCTTTTCACAAAATCCCCTACCATCTGTCTTTCCACATTCCTCTCCTTAACACCATACCTACCCATCACCTCCTCATCACCTCTGTTCCCTTCACCAACATGCGCATTGAAGTCCGCTGCAATCAGCACTCTCTCCTCCTTTGGTACACTCTCCACCGCTTCATCCAACTCACTCCAGAATTCTTCTTTCTCTTCCATTTCACACCCAACTTGCAGGGTATATGCACTGACAACATTCATCATTGCACCTTTGATTTCCAGCTTCATACTCATCACTCTGTCCGACACTCTCTTCACCTCCAACACACTTGACATATTCTTGATTACACCTACCCCATTTCTCCTCCCATCCACACCATGTTAGAAAAGTTTTAACCCACCTCCAATGCTGCTGGCCTTACTCCCCATCCAACTGGTGTCTTGCACACACAGTATATCTACCTTTCTTCTCTCCGTCATATCAGCCAGCTCTCTCCCTTTACCAGTCATAGTGCCAACATTCAAATTTCCAACTCTCCCCTCCACACTCCTACCCTTCCTCCTCTCCCACTGCCTCTGGACATGCCTTCCCCTTCTCCTTCTCCTTCTCCCACTGGTCCAGTCCAGCCAAAAACCGATTTGTCATCTACACCATGACTATTAGCATAATGTCTTTTGAAAACATATTAAGTAATATTAACATAGAATGGCTGCGGGAATAGGATTGACTGAGGTCCGGGTTAACAACGGCCGCTATTGGTGCTGTGCCCTCACAGAGTACTGGTGAAAACTGTTCAATCCACTGTGGTGACCCCTGAGAAACAGGGAACAAGCTGAAAGAAGAAGAAGAAGAACTTAGAATGGCTGCACCATGTATCATCTATACCATATTCAGCATCCATTCATCCATTATCCAAGCCGCTTATCCGAAGTCGGGTCGCATATTAAACACATTTTAAGACAAATGGCACATTTTGATTGGCAAATGGGATGCAAAAGTCTCGTTCATTTTTCCATAGACAAAATAAATCAAATGGGTCTAATGTGCTCCAAAAGACTCAAATCAACTTTATCACCTTAGAGGTCTACGCTCCTATGTAAGCATGTAAAAGGAGGAGAGGAGGAGAACACATGTTCAGCGAGAGAAAGTCTGCATTTGAGCTGTAGCTGGTGATGTGAGAACCTGTGAGTGGAAATTAAGAAATATTTGAGAATCGGAAGAGGCAACCTAAATAGTCGGCCACCCTCCCAAAGCTCACCATTACTACTATATCCAGAACACACACAAGCTCGTGCACACACACACAAACACTTACACACGTATAGTAAGTCACAAAGGGTGATAGAGGCAATCAATTCTGAGCTCAATTAGTTGTGTCAGCCCAATGTAAGAGCTCCCTCTTGGCTGTGGCTTGGCTATACTTGTATGGAGGGGGTGCGCATGTGTGTGTGTGTGTGTGTGTGTGTGCATGTGCATGCATGCTTGCATTGTTTATATACTCATTTCACATACAATCTGCACATCATTCACATGCGTATTGTGTGTATGGATGGTACAGAAAAGAAAGGGCCCTGCCAGCGGGCTGGGTCCGTCTTTGTTATATGGAGTGAAAGACAGTGAATTTAGAAAAACATCAGGCATTGGCGAAGCAGTCAGGCTTTATAATCAAGTATGTGATAAAAATCAAGACAAGAGGAAGGCTTACTGAATAGACAGGCCCTGGGACACTAGGGGAAAGTTAAGCATACTGTTTTAAATATTTAAACTACTATAACATATGATGTATAATCCTGGACCACTGACCTCATAATTTTGGATGACTTTAGGGAGTAAGATAACCCTCATGATTAAAAAAAAAAACATGAACCACATCCCAACTCCTGGTTCTCCTTCCTACTTGTTTAAACTCAACAAGCCTCTCACTGACTCAATGTTGCTCCTTTTTCTCATCAAAATGTTTTGTACACTTGTTATTTTTAACAGCATTTCAAAATTAAAGTACAAACACATAAAGTACAGAACAAGAGGTCTTGCTTGTTATTATCAAAGACAGACATAAAGGTACAGGTCATTACACATACACACACATTGCCTAATGAGGAAGGAGAGAAAAAAAAACCCTGATCAACAACAGTTTCCTTTAAGTAACAATCAACTTTTTTTCCCCAGTATTTTTTCCCCTTTGTCTTTCTGTAGACGAAGGGCGAAAGTTGTCAAAATGTTTTTTGACATTAGTTGTGATGAAATGCTCTGTCTGGTATAGCCAAAAAAAGAAATTAAAAAAAGTTATTTTTTCAGTGAAAACCTATTGATTGATTGTTACCCAGTGATTACACACATGGAGATAAAACTTTGCTTGGATATCCTGCTCACCCTTTCCCCTCCTATCCTCTCTCTAAAA
The DNA here is from genome assembly GCF_029633865.1 of Lampris incognitus. Lineage (NCBI taxonomy): Eukaryota > Metazoa > Chordata > Actinopteri > Lampriformes > Lampridae > Lampris > Lampris incognitus. The sequence goes on along the minus strand of NC_079219.1, from coordinate 25,699,753 downwards.
CTGTGTTTGTGTGTGTGTGTGTGTGTGTGTGTCTTCTGTCTGTCTGCCTGTCTGTTTCTGTCTTTTTATCTGTCTGCTTGCCTGTCTGTCCGTCTGACTGTCTGTCCACTCAGATAATCATCTGTGGGCGGCAGGTGATGTGCAGCTACCTGTCTCAGGACATTGAGCTGCGGGTGGTGCAGCATTATGTGGGGCCAGACAGCCAGACTGTGGTCAAGGAGCACTGTGACTGCCTGGAGGCAGGGGCCAAGCTGCCCTCCTATGTCCTGGAGGACGCAGAGATGACGGAGCTGTGCGTGAGGGCGCGGGGAGACGAGGACTGGTCCCAGGATGTGCGTCTGGAGAGAAAGGAGGGCATCAGCAGTTCTGTGGTACAGGTATGGTAGCCAGCTCACCTGGGGCGATGAGCTACACTTGTAGAAAGTAGCGACCATGTTACAGCATCACAATAGACATCTGCAAAATGAGCAATGCTTATGTGGGCCAGATGGACAGACAGAAAGGGATAGGCACATGCACACACATACCACACCATACGAACACAACGTCTATGTTTGGACCTGATGAATGGACCACCAACAGCGACCAGATCCTCTTGCTTCTCCCCAGTCTCTTGGGTGGCCACAGTGGCAGAGCTTCCTATACTGCTACTCCGGTAGAAAGCACGTCGAGATCGCTTTGTCAGATAGGCCTTCAAAGGCCCTCAACTCCCCAACCAATAACCCAGAGATGTTGAGAGGCAGAAAATACAGTTTATATGTTCTCATAACAAGACTAACCAGAGACAGGAAACACTGGCTGATATGTGGGCACAGGGAAAGGCTTTGAAGGCACTTTCACACTGGTGGATGGGCTCTGGACTCTCACTGCTTCTCTTTCTCTTTGTTTCCCAGTTCTGGTTTTCATTCTCTGTATTTCCCTCATTTGTTGGCTGGCTTTGTCTTTTTGTTCGCCTGTCTCTTTCTTGTGTCCTTCTTTCCTCTTCTTTCTCTCTCTCTTTCCTACCTCACTCTGTCTCACCGTCTCTCTCTCTCTCTCTCTTTCTCTGTATGTCTTTATCAGTCCCACGTTGTGAGCAACTAGCTATCCTGCTTCTGCGGCTTCTGTGTGTGAGTTTTAACATCTCTGACTTGAGTCCAACCTCCACTGTTATCTCCCCTCCTTAGATCAGTCATTCATTCCGCATATGGAGGTTTGGCTCCAATTGAGGGGGCTGCCTGGGCTAGTAGCTGAGTCTTCAGATCTCTCCATCTTTGTCTTTTTTCTTTTCTTTTTTTTTCAGTCTCACCCTCCCCACTGTTTTAATCTCACCCACATACTCTCATTCATCAACTGCGTGACTAACTCCCTTGCATCCATCTGCCTCATCCCCACCATCAGGCATGTCCACCGCTTTTTTTTGCCTCCCCCTTTTTCTCCCCAATTGTATCCAGCCAATTACCCCACTCTTCCAAGCCATCCTGGTCACTGCTCCACCCCCTCTGCCGATCCAGGGAGGGCTGCAGACTTACCACATGCCTCCTCCGAAACATGTGGCGTTGCCAGCTACTTCTCTTCACCTGACAGTGAGGAGTTTCGCCAGGGGGACATAGCGCGTGGGAGCATCACACTACCAGAGCAGGTGGTAGTGCCACAACCAGGACACAAACCCATATCCAGCTTCCCACCCGCATACACAGCCAATTGTGTCTGTAGGGACACCTGACCAAGCTGGAGGTAACAAGGGGATTCCAACCGGCGATCTTCGTGTTGGTAGGCAACGGAAGAGACCACCACGCTACCCGGATGCTATGTGTCCACCGCTTTTACCGTTTCACCCGCCCGTTGTATGTCTTTGCCATTTTCTCCATCTTGTCATTCCCCCTTTCTCTCTCTCACCCATGCATCATCAGTTTTCCATCTCAAGTAACTCATCTTCCTCTTATCGCTCCTTCCTCCCAAGTCCTTTTTTTTTTTTCAATTTATAACTCGCCTTCCTCTTATCGCTCCTTCCTCCCAAGTCTTTATTATTATTAAAGTCTTTTTTTCATCCTCATTCTTTATTCATGATAAAACACATAGGGTCATCATAACCTTACCCTCCTGGTGAGTGTTTTTCGTCGACCCGGCTAACAGTGGGGGGGTTACGGTTTTTCCCTTTCCCCAGTCAATTGTTTGCCAGCATTTCACTCCCTTATCCAGGGAAATGTGCTGTTTTGTGAGGTCCAGTACCACAGAACTGAATGTTCAGTGGTGCCTCCTCGCTCCATCCTGCTGTCCCTAAATGAAGTCCCTGGCCTGTCATAAATTAGACCACTAGTTACATGGCTTGGCATCGCCATACTTTAACGAGGAGCAAGGGATAAAGGGGACGTACACCAGTGACACATTAAGAGCCTTCAGCCTTTGGAGGGCACATTCTCAGCTTTTAAATCTTAGTGGGATTTAACTGCCTCTAATAGCCTATTATCCAGCACTAACAGTTAAATTGTCAGTCGCCTAAGCCATGCCATAGTGTTGGAGAATCGGGAGAGTTTTAACTACTGAGGGAAGCCAAGTGACAAAGTTTTTTAGGGGAAAAACAAGATAATTTGTTTCTGATGTAGGCTATAAACATTTTGTAAGTAACTGAGGGTACTTTAGTCATCAGATATCCATATTTATGTCAATGTTAAATTCCAACCGCAAAAGAACACAAATATAATGACCACGAGTCTAATTGATTGGGAGTTTTCCATGTTGAAATTTCACAAAAGAATGGCACGCACCAAAAATTGTTAATATAAGTTAATGTAAAGACATGATTGATATTGCAAACATCCCATCTCCTACCAAGCATGGCACAGATGTGCAAAAGACATCTTACCAAAAAGCATTTAAAAGAATCTGATCTCATGTAACTTGTCATAGATTTGATTGTTGAAAGTTGATACCAACTGATAAGTGATCAATCAGCAGCTTTCTGCTTCTCTCCTTATAGGTTCCTTGCTCCAGTGGTTCGCTGCTGTATGTGTGGTGTACACTTATCACCATTGAACCCGATTCTCACATGCAACAGAGGGTGGTGAGTGTCCTGAAAACACACACACATATATAAACAAGCCATCACTGTGTGTAACTCACCATATTTTTTTTATTTTGTTTTGATTTTTTTTTTTTTTGGATATTTCCACATTCAGACGTACAGTTGGGGTTTTGTTTTGAATCCCATGTTGTTATTTTTGGGTGTTGCAGTTGCACCCACCAATCCTGAGACTAACACCCACAGTGATTAAAATCACTCGTGTGTATAATTATGAATAGGCTTCTCTAGCTTCCACTAGGTAATGAGAGCAAGATGCCCATGCTCAGAAAACTTAAAACTTCCAATATGCCTAAGGAGAGAGCAGCAATCTGAATAGGATTACTGGTCCAGAGCAAGAGGGGACTTTATGAATAAGATTCTCCAGAAGCATCATCCTAGAGACTGAGCAGATTGGTCATCATCATCATCATCATCACTGTTCCCATTATCCGCTAACCATCCTGGCCAGTGTCCTGCCATAGAAGGACGATTTTAGTTGCTGAACAGTTTATCTTACCCGTGTGTCTACTCTGTGTATCCTCATTGTCAGGTGGTTTTTAGTCCATTGTTTGTGATGAGAAGCCATCTGCCAGACCCAGTCATCATCCACATAGAGAAGAGGAGTCTGGGTCTGAGAGAGAGCCAGCTGATACAAGGACAGGGTCACCAGGAACCTCTGCTAAACACTGAGGTTGACCTCACCCACCATCTCACTTTCCAGGCCAGGTAGAAAACTGCAGTGCACCACTCACCTAACCAGGTCCACCATTAAGCCCTGTGAAACACTGCACTCTTACACTGCCTCACCCTCCAGTCCAGGTAAAAACTCAAAACCATTTAGCAATACTCCACCCATTATACTCCAGGGCCACCAGTGATCACTATTAAAAACTAATGCTGACCTTCCTTGCCACCTTCCCTTCCAAAAATACACAACAAAATTGACCTTCATACACAACCTGTTACTTACTGTATCATTGAGCTAAATTTACTACATAACTCCTTATACACCACCAGGGTGAGCGGTACTAATGGCAGTCCCTACTCAACACTAGACCTTGTGCACTACCTCATCTTGGAGTTAAACAAAAATAACTTTTCTCTGCTTTACGCTACACTGTACATAATTCAAGACTTACAAATTGTCTAAAATGGAAACATCACGCTTTTGGAGTAAAATATATACCAATACGTCAGTCTACAGTGTCGTGGAGCAGCACATAATTAGGTATAACTTCTTTTTTTGTCATGCAGTAGGTTATGAAATCCAGAGAGATGGATTTTGATCAACTAGCTGATTCACTGAGGTTCCCCTTATTGCACAGTGCACGTCTCCCAGAGTATGTCATCATGAACGAGATCATAATGCTGTAAACCATATACTCTGACTCTCATATCCCATAATAGAGGTTTTATGTCTCTATTTAGTGCAGAGAGAGAGACACTTACTTAACATTCCCTCACACCACATACTGATATCTGCGAGCCAACACGGAGACATGATCCAAAGGAATCCAGGCATGTTTCAGGGGAGGAGGAAGCCAGCTTGGCAGCAGCTGAGATACCACTCCCATTCCAACATGTCAAGTTGGGCCATAATTACACCTCATTTAGATAGGAGCCCTAACAGAGAGCAGGTTTTTGGCCCTAAGTTTTGTTGTGTATCTGTCCGTGCATGCACGTGCATGTATGTGCATATATGTCTGCTTGTGTGCTTGGATGTGGTCTGTTGGTGTATTGGATAGAGGTCTTTGTGTTTGTTGTGTGTGCGCGTGTGTGTGTGTGTGTGCGCGCGCGCGTGTGTGTGTGTGTGTGTGTGTGTGTGGATGCTTAGTGTGTGTCCTTATGTGTCTGTGTGTGGTCCGTGCCAGTGTGAGTGTGACAGAGACACCACTTCATCTTGGGTAACATCTGTCACATAAATCACAATAGCTGTTCACTCTCTGTTTGCCAATCAGAGCCCACACTTGGACATCTTGTCCACATCATCTAGTCCAAAGAAATGTCACTACACAAAAAAAGCAACTACTCAACCACTGTCAAAAAACAACTTCCTGGATGTTTCATAACACCCACCTGATATTATTGTTTCTGTAGGTCAGGTCTCTCAGTGCACAGCAAATGTTCTGTCAGTGTTTATCGGCGTGAAGTCAGGATTCTGCTCAAACCAAATGGCTTTTTTTTTTTCCAAAATGTGCGTTGTGACCTTTTAGACTCTAATGAAATGAGTAAAGTATTTAAGTCATGGATCAGCACTGGGCTGAAAAAATGCCATTCATCACTACATTTAAAATTATGCTGTCCGCATTGTTTTCACACCTGGTGTGTGTTATGCCTGTGATTAGTGAACGCCTTTATCCAAAAATGCTCAAACTACCATGAGTGTTTGTATTTTAGTAGGGAGAAAGAGAGGCCTCTAACCTTAGTGGCATGAATGCCAGTTTTTAGCCGGTAAACTACACAGAACCACATGTACATAGTGCATTATTGCTGCTCCTACTGCAATTGTTATCTGTACATCTGTAATCTGTGTTGTTTAATGTGGCCCCTTGAAAGAAAAATCGCCCCTTTGGTAGCAGCTAGTGGTGATCTGAGTAAACAGAGTAAACGTTGGGTGTAATCGACACTCCCAGAGAGAATTTTCACTGCACCAAACACTGTTTAATGTTTAGATATCTGGTCACAAAATTTGTTTGGATTTGAACTGCCATGAAGGAGCCACAGTGCCCATACAGTGACTGGGGATATATTTGGACTCTTTTGTTGTAGATGAATCCTTGTCTTGCACACAAAAAGAAAGCCCAAAAACAACTAAGTGTCTTGTTTCTGGACGTCGACCACAGTGCTCCTTCTGTTTACAATCGTCCCCTGTCTAGACCGCCTCTCACCGCATAAACTAACATACCCCCTTCTCCTGTCCCCCTGCTCAGTTCATCCCCAGCCATCTCACCCCATCCCTGCAAAACCCCCGCCTGCTTCTCTGAATGTCCCATCACACACACACACAAAACAGTCTTCAAATTCCACACCAAAAATTACACGTGCCCCCCCCCCCCCCAAAAAAAGAAAAACTGGAGGAGAGATTCAATCTTTGAATGTTTGCTGGTCAGCAGCTCATCTTTCCTTCCTGTAATTACACATAGTTGCGGCCTCTAATGGACGAGGTAGAGAACAGAGCTGCGGTCTGAGACACAACAGACAGATAGACAAGTCTTAACCAGCGCTGTTGTGTCCTCTCTCCCCATACTAGCCACCACATGAGAAGACAAGAGGTTAAGAATCAGAAGCCTATTGCAATCCCTTCCCACCCAACACCCCAGGAACTGGTCTGGATGAAAAGCTTCCTGTCAGCACGTTGTCCTTCTCCTCTGTCCTCTAGCCAATAGCCCCTGTGTTCCTTTTATAGCACAATGGGCTCTATTAATAAACCGCTGCTCCAGGGTGAGGGGCCGGTTCATGTTAGCCAAGTGGAACTGGATGTGACCCAGAAAGAGAGAAGAGGCTATTTGACTGTTTAAAGTTTTTCATCTTGTTTGCAAAGCCAAAATTGACCAGTGTCTGGGGCTAAAGTATGTGATCAGATTATTTACTGCTGCTTAGCCACCTCTGTGATCGTTATGAATTAGCGGTTGTAAAGGAAAACTGCTTGTGAGTAAAAACAAAATGGAGGGCCAACCCTCACTGAGGTTTCAGAAGAAAGGAAAATAGTTTAAATGAGGGTTAGTCTAACTGTATCAAATAGAACAATGTCAGTGGTAAGTTATTGTCAACAGCTTTTGTAGTTCTACACGAAAAAAGTTCACCTTGTTCCTGTCATAGTTTGAGTAAACAAAGTAAGCCCTTTTTAATGAAGCACTTGCCATGTGTGCCATAGTATATAGTCTCTCACATGAGATATATATACTACAAATGTAAAATTGTTCAATGAATGATTTTCACACATGCATGTTCACACAAAATTGTGCACAAATGCCTGTGTTGATCTTGATGTGGTTGTGCTCCATCCACCAGGGAGGAGGAGGATGCTTCTCACTGCGCTGTACCAATCTCCACCAGCCTGATCAAACAGATAGCAAACAAAGCCGGGTCTGAGAACAACCTGGAGCACATCCTGACTGACTTCTATGGTCTGAAGGCCTCCACTGAGCCACCATGGCCTTACATCACCAAAGACACAGACAGGTACCCGATACTACTTGTTACATCTCCACTGACTCATATGTCCCTTTTTCGCACCTCCTGCCACGTGTGTCCGTGCAAACAGTATGGGGTTTTTGGTAAATTTTTGTAAAAAGAGGGGCATCCGGGTAGCATAGTGGTCTGTTCTGTTGCCTACCAACACAGGGATCACCGGTTTGGATCCCCGTGTTACCTCCGGCTTGGTTGTGCAGCCCTACAGACACAATTGGCCGTGTCTGTGGATGGGAAGCCGGATGTGGGTATGTGTCCTGGTCGCTGCACTAGCACCTCCGCTGGTCGGTCAGGGTGCCTGTTTGGAAGGGAGGGGGAACTGGGGGGAATAGCATGATCCTCCCACGTGCAACGTCCCCCTGGCGAAACTCCTCTCTGTCAGGTGAAAAGAAGCAGCTGATGATTCCACATGTATCAGAGGAGGCATGTGGTAGTCTGCAGCCCTCCCCAGATCAGCAGAGGGGGTGGAGCAGCAACCAGGATAGCTCGGAAGAGGGGGTAATTGGCCAGATCCAATTAGGGAGAAAAGGGGGGGGGTATTTCTTGGTTTAAGGGTACCCAAATGCCTAGAATTCATGGTTTTTGAAGGTTTAAACAATTGCCTCACCGGACTGTGTTGAAGTCCAGGGAGGAGATTCAGCAATGGGGAAAATTTCTCAGTACTGAAGTGAACAGCGAGGTTTTTGTCTATACAACTCTAAATAATTTAAATAATGGCCATCGAAGATGTAATGAGGTCTTGCTTCCACAAACGGTAATCTGCCCTTTAAAAACAATTCTGTCAGTTAAACATTTGGTAACAATTTACATTAACTACATTACACAATTACATTACACAACACATTCATTACACAGCTATAGACAGTCTGTAGATATGCCATAGCTGATCCAGTGTGAGTCATAAAGGTTTTATTCATATGTTATGATTGCAGGCTAATAACTCCTGTGTTAGGGCTACTGACTGGTTTCTTGCCTCCACTAATGTCTTCTGTAGCTGTATGCTTGATGATTACGCCATACCACATCTGGAGAGCCGGATACTCAGTCCAGATGAGAAGTAAGCCTAACACGAGAATTATCAGCCTGCGAGGTGGAGTCATAACATATGAATAAAACCTTTATGACTCATACTGGATCAGTTATGGCATATCTTCAGACTGTCTATAGCTGTATAATGAATGTGTTGTGTAATGTAGTTCATGTAAATCGTTATTTTCATGTTTTGAAAAATTCCTTTTTTTATGGGATTGTTTTTAACATAGCCTTGAAGGGGCGCCCGGCTTGGTTGGGCGTCCCTACAAACACAACTGGCCAAGTCTGCGGGTGGGAAGCCGGATGTGGGTATGTGTCCTGGTTGCTGCACTAGCGCCTCCTCTGGTCGGTCGGGGCGTCTGTTCGGGGGGTGGGGGGGGACTGGAGGAATAGTGTGATCCTCCCATGCGCTATGTCCCCCTGGTGAAACTCCTCACTGTCAGGTGAAAAGAAGCGGCTTTTGACTCCGCATGTATCGGAGGAGGCATGTGGTCCCTGGATCGGCAGAGGGGGTGGCACAGCGACCAGGACGGCTAGGAAGAGTGGGTTAATTGGCCAAGTACAACTGAGGAGAAGGGGGGGGGTAGCCTTGAAGATGTGGCCTCTGCACTTATAGAATTAAACCTGTATAGATTGTGGCCTGTCACAATGTTGTGGACCCCGTGGGTTCATCAGCGATGGCAGGATTGAGAGAGGGTGGCGCAGGTCGTGTTTCGGATTCAAACTCACAATGTGACAGAGTACATGGAAAGCGTCCCAGACCACCGAGAAACAAGGATATACCCCATGATCCTTTGTAATTATTTCACATTCATCATTCTCTTGAATCTTTAGTATAGAAATTTTGTGGCAAGTAATCAATCAGGTCATAACTGAAGTTCAGAGACCCGCCAGCATGTTTTTGTAATCGAAAGCTTCATATGGTGTTCCCCCTCAAAGCAACAAGTTGTGCAAGACAGAGCCTTTAATGAGGGAGGCTTCTCTTTATTGTTGATTCTTTATTCAGACAGTAACACAGTAACGGCAAAGACAATGCAGAGCCATACATCAGATGTCAGTAGGAATCCCTCTGCTGTCCTCCACGGACCAGAGATTTACACTGTCACCCTGTCACAGAGCCACTTTCTCACACAAGTGATGACGCCTTGCATGCACTTAAAACTTGGCACTGATTCGCTAATGCACTACATGGGTGCACTCGTATGTGCGTTTGCCCACGTGTGCATGTCTGTGGTTGTGTGCGAGAGCTTGCATGTGTATATGTATGTCGTTTGTGGGTGTATACTGTGGTGTGGCGCACTCTTGTGACTTTGTCCGCACACATCTCCCTGGGAAACGTCTTTTGTCACAAGGCAATCACATCTTGATAGCAGCCGCAGAACATTCACCCCTGTGCTCTGCAAGAGGCATTGTTACCAAGAGTACACACAGATCTGCTGGGTATATGGGCCATATGTCTTTTTGTGGTTGCTTGGGTTTCTCCCCTCTCTCTCTCTCTCTCTCTCTCTCTCTCTCTCTCTCTCTCTCTCTCTCTCTCTCTCTCTCTCTCTCTCTCTCTCTCTCTCTCTCTCTCTCTTTCTCGCTCTCTCTCTCTCTCTCTCCTCTCTCTCTCTCTCTCTCTCTCTCTCACACACACACACACACACACACACACACACACACCCAAGCAAGTCTCAAACATGTTTATGCATGGAACACATAGTGCCATACATGCATATAAACTCTATTATTTCTCACATTTCAATGTTAAACACATATTAGGAGCCATCTCAGACACACACATACACACACACGCACACGCACGCACGCACGCACGCACGCACACACACACACACACACACACACACACACTCCATCTTGGGGTAGAGCAAAGTAATAGGGGTGTTGTTTTTCTCTGTCACCATGCCTTCTCTGTCCTCTGTGATCCTGCCTTCTAAAACACGAGCCCAAGGCCAACACACATTTCCCATCATGGAGACTGGCACTTTGTGTTGGGCCAGGTGTCTACAGCTCAATGTGAGGGAGAGTGAGAAAAAAATAGAAAGATAAAAGAGAGCATTAACACAACCGATCCCTGTCTCCAAATTCCTCAGAATTTGCACAGAAAGTAAAAGCCACAATTAATTAATTTGTTTTTCCATTAGGTTGATAACATCGCGCTGTTAAGACAGATGTTTCGAGCTCTCTGGTACAGTGGAGAAACCACTGGCCTTCTTGGCTGGGAGTGGATAAATATTGTGTATCGAGGGGCAGAGGAAGTTGAAAGTGGTAAATGTTATTTTTCTCTCTCTGTTGGGATTTTAATTGCAGAGAGGCACCTCCACAGTCCTTAAAACAAACATCTTGTATCGGTTGTGTGTGTGTGTGTGTGTGTGTGTGTGCGTGTGTGTGTGTGTGTGCGCGCGCGCGCGCGTGTGTGTGTGTGCGTGCGCGCGCGCGTGTGTGTGTGCGTGCGCGCGTGTCTAACAGCATGGCTGTCAGAATTCACACTTCTGAAAACTGTATGTCAGTGTTGGCAGGCCCTGACACAAGCTGCTGAGCACATTTATTTGAGCTACTTTTTTGTGGGATCAGTAATGTGATTTATGGGAACTGCACTTTGCTGCCCTCAGCCTCGAGGTCAACCCCTTCTTTAGTCTGTCTTGCTCTCTCACACACACACATGTAAGTGCACGCACGCAGACACATACACACACACACTATACAGAAGACACTCACTAGCCAATGAGGAAGAACACCTTTCAGTTGTGCTGTTTTTGGACCTGACTCTCAGCAGGGTTGGGTGTTTAACAAGTGTAAGAGGGTGGGGCAGGTTGAGAAGAATCAAGCTGGCCTTGGGACAATGGTAAGACCAGGCTGCTGTTTGATGGCTTTGAGCTTTGAGGCTGAGTGAATTGTTTATCTGCCTCCTCTGTGGCTCTCAACTCTGTTTCGGATTCACAAGACCGGCATTAGTATGAAATGACTTTGGTGTCAGTAGACAAGCGGAAAAAATCGTATTGGGCAGCACGGTGGCCTAGTGGTTAGCGCTGTCGCCTCACAGCAAGAAGGGCCTGGGTTTGAACCCCAGGGTTGTCCAACCTTGGGGGTCATCCCAGGTCATCTTCTGTGTGGAGTCTGCATGTTCTCCCCGTGTCTGCGGTGGGTTTTCTTCAGATGCTCTGGTTTCCCCCACCATCAAAAAAAGAAAAAAGAAAAAAGACATGCATGTTAGGGTTAATACTCCTGTCTGTACCCCTGACCGAGGCATCGCAAGACGAACTGGAGTTGGTCCCCAGGTGCTGCACGGCGGCTGCCCACTGCTCCTAGCTACACAGCTAGGATGGGTTAAATGCAGAGGAAGAATTGCCCCATGGGGATTAATAAAGGAGTAAAAAAAAAAAATGGTATTGCGTTCATGTCTGTCTGCCTGATTGTCTGTGTCTGCACATGTGCATATCTGTGTGTATTTGTTCGTGTATGTATTTGTTTGTGTATAACTGTTGTTTATGTGTATCTATTTGCGTTAGTATGCTAAAAGAAGTTGTTTTCCAACAATTGCTTTCTGTATCTTTTAACGGTCTGTACAACTAGTGCCAATGTGCTAACAGGCTGTATTTTATTGCTGGTCTGAGAACAGTCTGAGTCTCTCCAATTCATTTAAAATAGCCATTTAAGATCATACTAATTTATTCAACTTGTTTGATGATTGTTATAGATACCTGCAGCCAATTCACATGATAATCCACACAAAAGAAATTATGGTTTTAGTTTTGTTGATGGCAAGTGAATGCTCCAGTCACCAATGTTAATGTTTGCTTCTCAGGTCTTTATCATAAGAACATGTAGCATTACCTATGCAGCATGCCTGCATTCTCTTTATGACTGTTTACCTGAGCTCCTATGTATCTCAATAGGTAGAACAGTGGCAACATAAGATTTGTCTATAATAGCTATTTAATAAAATGAATTATCTATGACACTTTTTTGCTCCACAGGTCGGTATTGGACTCCCTTGCCCAGTGGGACAGCCCCATGCAAGTGAAGTTGTCCTGCTGGAAGTCGGGCCTAAACACCCTGTTGGTGGAGCTGCTGCCCTGGGCCCTGCTGGCCAACCACTCCCAGTGGGACCTCTGGCTGTTTGAGGGAGAGACAATTGTACTGCAGATACCAGCTGGCAAAGTCATCGTACCGCCCAATTTCAAGGTCACTAGCTATATATCCACATCCTGATGTTGATGTTCCACTTGAGAAAGACACTTGACAAACACTTGGTGAAAAGGACATTATAAAAATGAGCTTGCAGCATTCTGCATCCAAAAAAAAAAAAAAGCACTGGACTTGGCACTTTAAACAGGGCATTTAATAGGCAAAATTTTCCAGTCGGATCAAATTTATTATACAGTGAGAAAGCTAGGACTTGGCTGATCCGTCTACAGTCCACTATCATCTAAATACATGGACCATGTCGTATTTTATCCTTACAGCATACCAAGCTGTCCTTTTTTGTGCCAAGCCCTCAGAGCAGGGTAGCTTCAGTGATCTGACCTGCTCTTCAACCAGAAGGGTGGGACGCCTGACCATGATGCATAAAACACGAGATAATCTACCAAAGTTGCATGATCATTACATTAGCTGTCTAACTCATCTGTTGCCAAATGCTATCACCATATACTGTAGGCATGTCTTCTCACTAGAGCCCAAGATCAGTGCAAGAGGTCTGCTGATGGTTTTCCCTCTGAAAACATAAACACACACACACACACGCATACACACACATCCTGTTTGCAGCTGCTTACGCCAGTGCTAAGTGAGGAGGCAGCGTATCAAAGGATAAGGGCCGTTGCGCCTCAACGAAGGAACCAAAATAAAAAGTTGTGAATGTACAATAGCGTGTGAAATAGCAAACAAACACAAGCTAGTTTCCATAGCGCCCTATGTTGAGAAGAGAGAGAACTTGGCTATGGATCTCTGAGAACTGAAGAAACAGCGATCGAACACTGGAATTAGTTTTGCTTTAGTTTATACTCACTGACAGAAACTTTCAAAGGCCAAACGTACAATCAATATATGTCAGTCAGGCTCCAGCAGCATGGGCCAGTGGAGTAAATTACATCTTCCTGACATTGCCATTGAGTGGTCAAATACGCCTCATTCACATCCAGTGTTTCGTCATGAAGTGAATATGGAAAATGACTAAAATTGCTTGAATTGTGGCCACAGTTGATTAAAAATGTGTGACAAATTATTTAACAAGATCCAGTGCAGTCAAGTGTGATTATGAATACCACCAGGCATTACAGGCAGATGGATTTGACCTTTTGCTCTTCCCTTCCTCAATTCTCCATTTCTTCCTGATTGTAACCACGTACTCTTCTCCCCTTCTTACCCTCACTATCCCACACCGCCATCCTGACCCCCACACAATGCCTCTCAACACAGGAAGCCTTCCAGATAGGGATCTACTGGGCCCACACCAACACGGTCCACAAGTCCACAGCACTGAAACTGGTACATGACCTGACTTCTCCTCGATGGAAAGAGGGCTCAGGATCAGAGGTCGTTACACTGGATGAGGAGGGCTACGTGGAGGTGGACATTGCCCTCGGAGCATTCCCTGGAAGGCAGAAGGTCCGTGGGGACAAGTGTCAAACTTATAGCCTATCATATATTACAGCTTGAGGCGTCATGTAATAATTATATACTTTACAGATACTTTGCATTAATGTGATTGTCGTTTTCTGTTGCCTCATCACTTCTGGGTTTGATATTGGGTATCTTCTTCACATTTTCTGTAAACCTGACAAAGCATTTGTGTGTAAGAGTGGAAATACTTTTAACATCCTTTGTTTTATTTAGTTTTTTGTTTCCTGTTTTCTGACACATGGTTCTCTGTAGAGCCATAGCAACGTATCTAACAGCTGGTGAAAAAGCCTTCTGCTGACCTAACGGTGTCTGTTTCATCCGTAGTTGTGTCAGTTCTGTGTGTCTTCTATGGTGAGGCACGGTATCCAAATTCTGCAGATAGAGGACAGGATGATTCTAGTCAACAACACTCCTTACACCATACACTACAGGCCTCTGCTGTCTGACCACACACTGGAGACTAACGACCAGGTAAGAAAGAAAGAGAACATAAGATATATATTAATTTACAATTACTAAACCAAACAGGACACGAGAAACATGCATAAAGCAAACCTTAACAATGAGGAAAAACTCTTAGGGGCACTTAAGAAAAAGGAAATGTACCAGATGTAGTCATTTTGCCCCATGTCCTCACTACTCTTAACTTAATCCTCATTAGCTCAACCCAAGCACTGTCGTTTCCCCTTGTGGGCCCAACAAAAACAACCAGCCACAGATAATGTAGCTAACATGAACACAAGATGACTACCATTAAACCAGCTAGGTTATAACCTGCAAAAAGGCTGGTTGAAAAATATCAAAATCTCTTATTTCCTCATCTTTTTTTAAACGTGGAGAACACTTGCAGACATGCTTTTCCCCAGTGCTGGCAGTGCATTATAAAAATGAGTTCATAGGTGTACCTATGCAAAACTAAATGCTTAACTGCACGGAAGTGTATAACTGAAGCCTGCCCAGTCTAAGAGTCCCTTCCCCAGCCCAGTACTATGCAGTCAGCCCACTCTTGGAGAAGCGTTTGTGACTCCTGGTTCTTTAGCAGCCACCTCATAGTCTTTATGGTTGCTAACAGCAAGTATCTGTGTGTGTCTGTGTGTGTGTGTGTGGGGGGGGATTGCATGTTCATGTATGCATGTGCCCTTGCATGCATGCCCATGTGCCCATCTATGTATGTACTCCTGCATCATCTCTGCCCCAGACCACTTATGCCTCTGAAGCAAGTGGAACACACACACACACACACACACACACACACACACACACACACACACACACACACACACACACACACACACACACACACACACACACACATATGCATGGAAGGGATGTAGCAAGCCATTTTCCATCAGATCATATTGCTCCCCCTTTCTCTCTGTAGCGTTCTCACCATGTGGCAATAGCACTTCACAGGGACATTAGACAAACAGCCAGAATTGGATGCAGGTTTCCCCCTTGCTTTCATCTGCTGCTTGTCCCCAAAGAGAGTAACAATGCAGTGATGTCATTTAACGAGTCTTCAGATCCCCTTAAAGGAAGATGGCAGAGCTTGCCAGTCGCCACTAATTGACTGAACCCCCCTCTGCACACAAAAAAAAGACCTTAAAAAAACGAAATATCGGGCGATGGGCTTAACAATAACACAGACCACAAACAAGGCTAGGAATGTCTTTCTAGTGGAGCTATTCATCATGCTTAATGCCTAATCCCAGCAGTACTCAACTACTCACTGCTCACTGGCTGCTAAACCAGCACAGCAGGGCTCCTCTGCTACCAATTTAACACTGAGCTCAGCAGGGGAAAGAGGGGAATACAATAACATTGTGGCTTTGCCATGTATCTTTTTATGAAACCACTCGCTTCTTCTTTTTCTGCACTCCCTTTCTTCTCTGCATGTCTTCTACGTCCCATCTCGTACCCTTCTTTCTCAACCTCTTTATATTGCCTCTCCTTTTTTTCTCCTTTATCTACTCCTTCTTTCTTTGCCTTGTTTTTGTTATCTTGTTGACCTTATTCCCACTGCCTTTTTCCTTCCACCCCGGCTGCCCTCCCCTCTGCTATCTCACCTCTCTCCACTCTGCCTTTCTTTTCATATGCTCACCTGTTTTTTACTCTTTTCTCCTGTATCTCATCCTCTCTGTATGCCTCATTGCTTCCTTCCTCTCCCCATTCCTTACCTTCATGCTATTCTCTCCTCTCCTCTAGCTGTGTGAGCTGTCAGACACAGCAGTGTTCACCCTGGCCCCTGCAGAGGAAAACGCTCCGGCCCGAGCCCTCTCTGTGCCTTGCTGGGACCTGCTCCGAAACAGCGTACAGAGGGAGGTGGAGTCCCCTCTGCCCCTCAGGCACATGCTCTTCAGCCTGCTTCCCGGGGGTGAGACTACAGCCGGGGCTGGATCCACATCATGGAGCCTCCCTGCCCCAATCAGAGCGGACATCCCCCGGAGGAGTGTGTCGGTTCCTTGGGAAGTGTGCTCCAGCGGTGGTCTGAGCAGCAGGTGGGTGAAGTGAAGCATCTCTGGTTTACTGGCTGTGACAGTCAGTCAGTCAGAGCAGGGCACAAAACCCTGTCTGGCACAGCACATTAAAGAGGAGTCTCAGCTGGTGGCAGCCTGTTAAACACTGGCCATGAAACACAGAGATCAATGCCCTCATCGTTTCCCTCGTTCACTTTCAGTGCTCGTCTTTTTCACACGCTCCCTCTTTGTCCGTCTAACTTTTTTTACTTTTTCTCTCACTTTCTCTCTCCCTCTCGTTCGTCTTTTAATCAGGGGTGGCCTTGCTGTAAAGCTTATTACAGGACTGTTTGGACAGATTTCTCATTACAAAGAACACAGACATCGTACATGATTAGGCCCATGAGCAGAGTAATTTTTATATCAATTCTTTCCTCGCAGATACATATTCCATTTGTGTTTGTGGTTGTTGATTGGCCAGCTGTGGTTCCCTCATTCACATTGTGTCAAAGGCGTGTGTGTGTTTGTATCACATATAATCTCAAACACACACACACTCACACACAGCTCCATACCAGCCAAAACACACAGACTTGGACACGCATGCATTGCGCGTGTGTGTTCATGCCTGGTTTTAATTAGGGCTCTGCCCATGGGTTCACCTCAGGGACAAGAAGATGGACAGAGGAGTAATGTGACGTGTGTGTGTGTGTGTGTGTGTATGTGTGTGTGTGTGCGTGCGTGCGTGTGTATTGTTTGTTTGTTTGTTTGTTTCAGAGCCTTGGTCCTCACATACCAGGAGCACCTCGGGGTGACATACATCACTCTGAATGAGGACCCCTGCCCGCGCATGCTCATTCACAACAGCTGTCCTATCCCACTCCTGCTGAGGGAGAATGTCAAAGGTAAGTGGAGGCATCGAACTGATTTGTTTTGTTCTGCTTCTTTTTTTTTTGTCTTTATTTTTTTTTTTTTTTGCTTCACTTACACTCCGCTCTATTGTTCTTTTCTGTTTCCCATTCCAACCTGCATACTACACTAGACACTATTGTGCTTTTGTGCGTTCCTTCACTGTCAATTTATGTACATACATATATAGTCTATGCCCATACAATATTTACCCCTTTGGGGGTGTCTGGGTAGCGTAGCGGTCTATTCTGTTGCCTACCAACATGGGGATCTCCAGTTCAAATCCCTGTTACCTCCAGCTTGGTCAGGCGTCCTTATAGACACAATTGGCTGTGTCTGCGGGTGGGAAGTCGGATGTGGGTATGTGTCCTGGTCGGTCGGGGCGCCTGTTCGGGGGGGAGGGGGAACTGGGGAGAATCGCGTGATCCTCCCACGCACTACGTCCCCCTGGTGAAACTCCTCACTGTCAGGTGAAAAGAAGCAGCTGGCGACTTCACATGTATCCGAGGAGACATGTGGTAGTCTGCAGCCCTCCCCGGATCGGCAGAGGGGGTGGAGCAGCGACCGGGACGGCTCGCAAGAGTGGAGTAATTGGCCAGATACAATTAGGGAGAAAAAGGGGGGGAGGGGACATTTACCCATTTGCACATTTTGTGTGTCAAACACAGACACAAACTGTTCCTTCATTCATTAATTTATTCATCCATACACATATAACCATTTATTACATAGTTTATTAACCATCAATTACATAGTTTAATTGGTTCTACAGTTTCCGAAGTAAAAAATTATAAAATATCCCTGCTCTTGTCCCACTTCTCTTAGAAACCCCAAGGACGGAGGTGTACTGTTGTCCTCTGCCTCCGTACTGCTCTCTGCACCATGAACTCTACCAGCACTACTCAGGTTTCCCAGAGTGCAGGCAAAAAGAGTCACTGCCCAGCCTGCTTCTTAAAACCACCTTAGACCACACCAGCACTGACTGGACCGACCCCATAGATATCAACAGTCCTGGCACACAGGTAAAAAAAAAACACACACACACACACACACACACACACACACACACATATCTCATACCATGCAGAAATATGGGTCCACGAGTATGGAGTTTGTAAAACACTTTACACTAATGAAGGGCTAACAAGCCAAAACATTTGCCATTTGTCCTCCTCCCAGGTGTAAAAATAGAATAAATAAAAAAGACATCATCAAGAAAAATTTGGAGTGCACAAGTCCTGACTTTGAAATATTTAGCGTTGTTTACTCAACACTCGAAATTCTGTGCTGGGTGGACCCCGCTACATGAAATCTGTTAGGGGTGTCCAAGACACATAACAGAAATCTGCTGTCTGTTATTTATAGATTTTACACATGTGAGGGATTGTTACGCCCTTGTTAAATCATACAGTCGCAGAAATGATGCACTCTCACCATCCCACATCACAATCAGTTAACCTGTTTGTGTGTGTGTGTGTGTTCTTGTACTCTTATATTTGTGAGGACCAATATCTACTACTACCACTAATATTACTACCAATAATTATTTTAATACTTTATATATATTTGGCCATTCATTTTTAGGGCTAGGGTTTGGATTTGGGGTTAAGGTTAGAATTTGGATTAGGTTAAATTTCGGGTAAGAGTCAAGGTTAGGCATGTATTTCTGATGGTTAAGGTTAAGGTTACAAACTAAGGATTAAATTTAGTCAGTGAGGGTCCTCACAAGTTTAGAAAAACAAACGTGTGTGTGTGTGTGCGTGTTGCACGCGCCACTGAGATAAGGTAGCCATCGCACAAGTACTTTAGCATGTAGGAGGCATTGTGTAATGTTTGTTGTTGTGTCTAACTGATGGGAGGTTCACGTTTAGGCCAGGGCTGTCTAGTGTCTCTGGTTACTGTGAGGTCACAGTCTGACCCTTGTGGGAGGGGTGAAAGGTCAAGGGTTGGACTTGTTATGTCTGCTCAGTCTGCTCCTCAGCAGGGCTATTCTTCCTGCCCTAAGAGGAGGGGCTGATCACTCTCACCCTGGAGTAGTGAAGGTCAAAGGCAGACATATGTACACACTAAAAAAGAGACATTCACACACTCACACACACACAAACATTCAACAACATGATGGGTTAAAGTCAGCTCAGCACAACATAAGTCAAAGTCATCCATGCTTTAGTTTTCATTTTCTCTCATTCTTATACACTAACAGATGGAAAACACACACACGTACGCGCACACACAAACACATTTATAGACACTCACACACAAGTCTGATCTTTTTCTGTATACAGTACTCAGCTACCTTAGAGACCAAGTCATATTTTTCTATTACATTACTAGTCTATTATTACATTAGTCTATTACTGTGGGGAGAGTAATTGTCCTCAAAACCCTCTTATACTCTTTTGGCATAAGAGGTGGTAATGAAAGAGGTTCTGGCTGAAGAATGTGCCAAGACAGAGGGTAATTTGTTTAATATCCAAAATAAGAGCTTGAACAATAAGTTCTGACCAGCACTAACTGAAAAAGCTAATTTCAATCTGCCAAAATACATATCTCTCTGTGTTGTGTGGTTCCTAAGGTGGTGTTCCTGCCAGGCTTTGGCTGTCTCTACATAGATGTGACTTATGAGAGAGGAACCTTGGTTCTGTCCCTGGCACCGGAGGGCGATTTGGACTCTGTGCTGGGTCTGCACAGTGGGTATGGATAGAAAAGTCTTTTTGCTTCTTCTTCTTTTTTTTTTTCTATTGTTGTTGAATGTTTCTGTTTTGTTGTTTGCTTCAACAAATTAGAACCATTTTTTTAAGAATGCTTCCCTGCACACTGTCCGTCATGCTCTCAGGAAATCTGTGTTCTCCTTGTGTCGTATTTATTTTGAATTTGACAGTGCTCTGGTGTTTGGTTGGTACAGCCCTGATGTTAAGGTAGCATGTGTCACTTTCACCACAGGAGGGCAACAAAGCCTTCTTGTGCTGTCAAGTCAAGTCGATTTATTTGTATAGCCCAATATCACAAATTACAAATTTGCCTTGGGGCTTTACAGCAACACAACATCCTGTTCTTAGACCCTTACATTGTATAAGAAATAACTCCTCAAAAAAAGCCTTTAACAAGGAGAAAAAATAGGAATAAACCTCAGGGAGAGCAACTGAGGGGGGATCCCTCTCCCAAGACGGACAGACATGCAATGGCTGTTGTGTGTACAGAATAGAACACAATTTACAGAATACAACATTGAAAGAGGATAACAGAATTGTAATGGAATTATAACTTATATGAAGATTATGATGAGGAGGATGCCAAGCAGTTTCCAGATGTCACCTGAACAGCCTAGGACCTGAGCCTCGTGACCACCATCACCATGTAGACCTAGCAAGAGGACAGACTACACATACACACGGGGCAGACTCACATCACACTATTCCCATGCACGGGAGAAGACACATGAAAAAACATAATTCACACATCGGAGAGAGAGAGGAATACAACATTGAAACAGGATAACAATATTTTATGGATTTATAAGATATATAAAAATGTGATGAGGAGGATGCTGAGCAGCGTCCAGGTAGCAACCACCATCACCATGGAGACCTGGGAAGGGGACAGACTACACGTGCACACAGGGGAGACTCACATCACACCATTTACATACATGGGAGAAGAGACAAGAGAATACATCATTCAGAGAAAGAGAAAAGACGTGTGAGAGCAAGGAGAACAGTTGCAATAGTCTATACTCTATAATCTCATCGGCAGAACAGTGCCTGGTAAATTCATTAAGACAGAAACCGACTCACAATGCAGTACAGGTCGCGAACTACTAAATTTAAAGGCAACTAATTTTACGCTGTCGTGAACTACCAAAATTAAAGGCAACTAATTTTAGGCTAAGGCAAAATGATGAGTTTAAGTTTGGATTTAAAGGACTCAACAGACTCTAGGTTGTCGGCAGCAAGCAGGTTATTCCATGAGAACGGGGCCCGATAGGACAAGGCCTTGCCACCAGCTGACTTCTTTTTTTGGGGGGGGGACCCCCTTCCCCCTTTCTCTCAGTTGGACTTGGCCAATTCTGGTCGCTGCTCCACCCCCTCTGCCAATCCGGGGAGGGCTGCAGACTACCACATGCCTCCTCCGATATATGTGGAGTTGCCAGCCGCTTCTTTTCACCTGACAGTGAGGAGTTTTACCAGGTGGACGGAGCACGTGGGAGGATCACGCTATTCCCCCAGTTCCCCCTCCCCCCCAACAGGCGCCCCGACCGACCAGAGGAGGCGCTAGTGCAGTGACCAGGACACATACCCACATCTGGCTTCTCACCCGCAAAAACAGCCAGTTGTGTCTGTAGGGACGCCTGACCAAGCCGGAGGTAACACGGGGATTCGAACCGATGATCCCCGTGTGCTTATCTAAGGAAAGGCTAGGATTAAAGGTAACACCAAGATTTTTGGCTGCCACACTTTGTGAAATCAGTGTTGTTAAGCATTATTGTTACTGACCAGCATATCAGTTTTATCTGAATTTAAAAGCAGGAAATGTAGTGATGCAATTTTTCACAGCAGACAAGCAGGCCTCTAAATTAGTCATTTGAATATGATCATCAGCCCTTATAGGCACATACAGCTGAGTATCATCCGCACAGCAATGGAAATTTATTCCATGACTGCGTATAATTTGGCCATGAGGTGAAATATAAAGATAGAAAAGTAGAGGGCCAAGAA
The DNA here is from genome assembly GCF_029633865.1 of Lampris incognitus. Classification (NCBI taxonomy): domain Eukaryota; kingdom Metazoa; phylum Chordata; class Actinopteri; order Lampriformes; family Lampridae; genus Lampris; species Lampris incognitus. The sequence continues at coordinate 25,677,782 of NC_079219.1, read as the reverse complement.
CCAAGCCCTGAGGTACAACATATTTAACATCAGAGAATGTCGATGTAATATAATTATAGCAGACAAACTGTGTTCTTCCTGATAAGTAGGACTTAAGCCAAGAGAGAACTAGGCCAGAGACACCAAAATTACAATTTATTCTAGTATACAATGATCAGTGGTGTCAAAGGCTGCACTGAGGTCCAGGAATAGAAACACAGAAGTGGAATCAAGTCAAGTCAAGTCAATTTTATTTGTATAGCCCAATATCACAAATTTGCCTCAAGGGAGGCAATCAGAGTCCATTGCAAGTAAAAAAATCATTTACCACTCTGTTTAGAACGGTTTCAATGGAATGATAGGCCCTTAAACCCAATTGAAAAGGTTCATATAATTTTCTTCTCTATGGTTCAAAAGTTGTTGATATATAACTTTCTCTAGTACTTTAGAAAAGAATGGAAGATTAGGGACTGGTTGATAGTTATTAAGAGACCCTGGATCGAGGTGCAGTTTTTTAAGTAGATGTTTGACCACAGTTGTCTTAAAACTGCTGGGAACAATGTAAGTAGTAAGTGATAAATTAACAATGTCTAGCATTGTAGGTCCCAGTAAAGGCCAGAGGTCTTTAAAAAGTCTTGCTGGTAAAGGGTCAAGTAGGCAAGTAGTTGGTTTAGAAACTGACACGAGCTTAATCAAAGTATCAATTAGAGATAGTCTCAAAAGCTGTAATAACAGGGACTATCAGTGACTCATTCTATCCACCTTATTCCTAGCCACCATACCTTGCGTGAATTATGGGCGCGACATTCGGTATGTCCTGTCACTGAGCCGGAACCGGCATTTTCCATGGTAACAGTATGCTAACCGCCTTTCTTAGAGCAATTTGTATGGCGTCTCATTCACTCATGAAGAATACCTTTGCCATCCGTAATAGATGGTTGGGAAGATGACGTGAAGAAGTGGTCTCGTGTCACATACGGTAGCGTTTTTAGCTATTTTTTTGAGTCCGTTGCCTGTGATGGTAAGACGATGAGCAATTTAAAAAGCTCAGAGGCGTACCAATATCTACACAGCAATAAAGCTGGCCGGGTGTTATTTAAGTATGTTGGAAATGACCTTGTCTACCTAAAAGCAGACATAGAGCTGAGTCAGAGCCTGCACGTATCTCATCATAAGGCTTGGGTGCTAGCGTCAGTGACAGGTGACATACAGACTGCGGGTTGTTCATGTGTTGCCGGGCCAGGACACTCTTGTAGTCATGCAGCAGCAGTTTTGTGGAAGGTCAGTAAAGTAATGACATGAAAATACATGAAAAATGTGACTGGCAGTCTGTCCAGGGTGTCCCCCTGCCTGCTGCCCAATGGCTGCTGGGATAGGCTCCAGTATCCATGCAACCCTGATAAAGATAAGCGGCTTGGATAATAGATGGATGGATTTTTACAAATAAATTTACTGAACCGAAAATTGTACAGTACTTCAATCAATTCACTGCGTAATATGATGATGTTGTTGTTGTTGTTGTTGTACACAATCTCAAATCTCACAACTAACTACATGCATTTAGTCAAGTACTGTGCTTGAGTGCAATTTTGAGGTACTTATACGTTACTTGAGTATTTACATTTTATACTATACTATTCTTAGTGCAACCTCAACCAACTACAACATTAAAGTTGCCTACGGCTTACATATTAATGCGTCAATATTATTCAATAACAATATAATAGAACAGAACTGACAGTAGCCACGATGCATTATTGAGTACTTTTACTTTTGATTCTTTAAGTACATTTTGTTGCTGATCATTCTGTACTTTTACATTTTGAATTTTGAATGCAGAATTTTTACTTGCAGTGGAGTATTGTTATACTGTGGTATTGCTACTTTTACTTACTAAGTAAATGATCTGAGTACTTCTTCCCCCACTGTTGAATAATGAACTAAGGTTATTTCATTTGACCTTTTGAAACATCTTGCTAAATCAACTATGACAAAGTTCTAAGTTTCATCAGCGTCAACAGGATTTGGTCTACAACTGGCATTGATAATGATGTGGGGGCAAAACCTTGTAAGCAAGACACAAGCATGTTGAGCTCTAGTAGTGGAATCCCTGTGTAGAGCAGGCAGTCTGCATCATCTTTTCAGTGTAGCATCTGCAACAGACAGCGACCTCTCAGGGGATGGTGTTGTTGTCAAGCCACATGTGATGGTTGTTCCTTTGGAGTAGCTGTGGTCCTCCATTGCTGGGTCTGCCCACTCTGTTTGAGCATCATGAAAAGTCTTTGAATAGGACCTGGCTCCTCAGAAACCTCCATCTCACCAGACTCATCTACAGATAATATAATACATAAAGTGCATATTTAGGTCACAACATTTTTTGAATTATTTTATTTAACCTTTATTTTTAGAGGTAATCCTGTTGAGACAACGGGGTCTCATTTTCAAGACAGACATGCCCTGGAACAAACATAAACAATACAATACAACACTGAGTTACAGACAGACAGGTTGATCAGTACAAAACACAAAAAAACACGAGATGTAGTTATCAGTAGTTATCAATTCAAGCAGATGGAAAAGTAAACAAAGACTGACAGAAATCAAATGTACATACATTTTAAGTACAATGTTCAGATAATATGAATTAATTATTAGTTCATGATATTATTTGTGAAGGATCTGGAAAGGCAAATAATAATGACAAATTAGGGCTACTTTAAATAAACAATTTTAAACACTTTGCCTTACTTGTAGCTGTTGTCAGACTATTCTCGACTGCAAATAAGCACTCTAAACCAAGTGGTGTTGTATGGGGGGACTAGGGTTGGTTAATTAGAATCTAACTTGCACACAGACATCAGGATACATAGCCTAGGTTTAATATTTTCAAAATAAATATTCTGTATCTGTTGGTTAAAACGGGAGGAAATTAGCACCTGCCAAATAAAGGGTAATGTTAAATGTCCATAGCAAGTAAAAATTTCAGGTCACCTGCCTGCCATGACAGACAGGTTTTTCATGTTTGAACATGTTGTTTGTTATGGCCAATCCATGACTGGCACAGAAGTCCAATAACAAGGCACCACTCTGGTTCAGATTGGGGAGGCCGTTCCTCCCAATCATGCCCCTCCAGGTTTCTCCATCATTGCCCACGTGAGCGTTGAAGTCCCACAGCAGAACTACAGAGTCCCGAGGTGGAGCCCTATCCAGGACACCACCCAGAGACTCCCAAGAAGGCCGGATACTCCAAACTGCTATTCGGTGCATAAGTACACACAACAGTCAGAGCACTTCCCCCCAGCGACTCGCAGTCGTATAGAGGTGACCATGTCATTCCCCGCGGAGAACTCCAACACGGCGGCACTCAACCGGGGACTTGTGAGTATCCCCACACCCGCCCGGCGCCTGTCACCTTGGCCAACTCCAGAAAAGTAATGAGTCCAGCCCCTCTTCCAGGAGTTTGGTACCAGAGCCCATGCTATGTGTGGAGTTGAGCCCAACTATATCTAAACTTAGCACAAAAAGTAAGGAAATGTGTGTTTGGTAGATTATTTCTTTGTTGTAACAATGCTTCTTGGCAATAAATCTTATATCAGGCACCTGATTGTCAGCACCTGGGGTACCAGAGGCTCAAAACAAGAGTCAATAGCAACAGCAAAATAAGCTGTTTGGCATTGGCAGAGAAGATTTGGCAAATTTTTCATGGGCACAAGCCACATACTCAGCTCTGCTGCTCATCCCATAAATGCATGTTCCTTACAAATGTGGTACCATTTAAAAGGAAAATACACAGGCTTTCCAACGGTATAAGATATATTGCCAAGAAGCATTGTTACAACAAAGAGATAATCTACCAAACACAAATTTCCTTACTTTTTGTGCTAAGTATAGTTGGTACCGCTCCACCTCCCGCACCAGCTCAGGCTCCTTCCCTGCCAGAGAGGTGACATTCCACGTCCTGAGGACCAATCTGTGATGCCGGAAGTTGGCACGCCCTGGTCCCCAACTTTGCCTGCCACGCGGCCTGCATTGCACCCTACCCCAATGCTTATCCCCACGTGTGGTGGGTCCACAGGGTGATAACTTGACTATTGTAATGCACTTTATTGTGGTGTCAGCAAGGGCTCCATCCACCATCTGCAATTGGTACAAAACGCCGTTGCTCGGCTCATTACCAGGACAAGGAAGCATGACCATATCACTCCTGTGCTTGCCTCACTACACTGCCCTGTTATATTGATTTTAAAATTTTACTGCTCACTTTTAAGACTTTAAATGGTCTTGCTCCTTCATATATTTGTGATTTACTGACTTGGTGTATGCCCCCTCGACCATTAAGATCTGCAGATGGAGCCCTGCCAGTTATTCCCAGGACTCGGTATGTTACAAAGGGTGATCGAGCTTTTGCTGTTAGAGCCCCCACACTTTGGAATGCTCTTCCTATTGAACTAAGACAAACCTAGTCTCTAGCTTCTTTTAAATCTCGTCTTAAAACTTTTCTTTTTATAAAAGCTTTTACAAATGTTTGATATTTGTTTTTATTTGTACTGTTTTTATTTTTACTCGTACTTATTTGGTCTGGGTTTTTTTGTGAAGCACTTTGTAACATTGTTTTAGAAAAGTGCTATATAAATAAAATTATTATGAATTATTAAATACAATAATGCTAACTGCAACTAGGCTGTTGTGTTGCTGTAAAGCCCACTGAGGCACATTTGTAATTTGTGATATTGGGCTATACAAATAAAATTGACTTGACTTGACTTAAGCTTGAAGCTAGTAAACAGACCAGGAACGAAAGGCTGCCCACTAACACAAGAGTTGATTGAGAAAAAAAACAAACAATTTAGCCATAAGTGAACTAAGCAGAGAAAATAACGTAAGCAGTAAGACAAATTAAGAGGTTAGAGCAGAATATAGAGAAGAGAGAGTAAGAGAATAAACAGCAGTTAGCGATCTCTCGAAGGCGGAAGCCTGAAGTTCGAAGAACAAACACTGTAGGCTAACGGCTGACTGCTGGCTTGTAAAAGCATGCTCAGCAGATCAGAAATCGAACCCTACAATAAAGCTAGCTGCTAAGCTAGGCTAAGCTCGAAGCTAGTAAACAGACTAGGAACGAAAGGTTACTCACTAACACAAGAGTCGTTTGAGAAAGAAAACTAGTGAATCTATCGATAAGCGATAATGCTGCAATCTATCGATAAACGATAATGCTGCAATCTATCAATAATGCTGCATTCCATTCAAAGTCCAAGATTGGAATTTCAGTTGGAATTTCCAGTTTCCGGCCTCCAAGTGTTCCAGGTGCAGGATGCCAAACATAAACAAAAAACATGGCTGAGCGGGATAAACTTGTGTCTTTATCGGCAAATGTATAAACAATTGAATTGTCAGCAGTGCTGCCTCCTTGCATACATGAACAAAACAGAGGAATAACTTTTGTGCAGAGATAACTTTCAGAGATTGTTTACCATAACCAGCTACATAATAACATTGTCGGACATATTTTGACATCAATTTACATACAGAACAGGTTTTACTATATGATAGTATGTATTATCATAATTAAATACAGGCAAATATACTTTATGTTGCCTTAATTGATGGTTTACTATTAACACTGTGCGCCTCCATGGGCGCTGCCATTGTTGTGTGACGTCAGACAACTGCTTCTCCATGAAGTCAGGGTAGATGGATTTGCCTCACATGTACAAGTAGGAACTCCGACTTGTAAGTGGTATTCCATTGTACTTTCTAGTAGGAGGTCAGAAAATCTCAACTTCCAAGTTGCACAGAGCACAGAAAATGGCATAATCAGTACGACAAATGAAGAGGTTAGAGCAAAATATAGAAAAGAAATGAGAAATTAAGAGAATAAACAGCAGTTATCGATCTCATGAAGCCAAATCTTACAAAGCCGGTAAGACCGCAAAGTAAAACGTATCTGTTGAAAAGATTGCATCATAGCTGAATGAATCAACGTGACAGTTGATTTCATACTGTAATGCATACATTACATTAAGCGCAAAGCCATCCTGAAAGGCAAAACAACAGTTTGCTGTAATCAAATAGCAGCCAGTAAACTTTTAATGGCAGTGGGCCAAAGTGGTAGCTTTACAATTTACAATTTTATTTAGCAGACGCTTTTATCCAAAGTGACATACATCTGGGAGCTGATACAACACAAGAAAGGATCTAAGCAGGAGAGAACAATACGAGTACGTGCCATAAAGCTAAGTTTGAGTCCAACAGGACATAGGTGCCAACAGGCAGTGCACAAAAGTGATGCATAGAGTGCACAGAAGCAGATTTTTTTTTCTTTTTTTCTCATCAGTCCATCAAGTGCAGAGGTGTTCGCAAAAGAGCTGGGTCTTTAGTCTTTTCTTAAAGATTGAGAGGGACTCTGGCTATCGAACAGAGTTTGGTAACTCATTCCGCCACCGTGGAAGAGTCTAGCTAGTGACTTAGGGCCCTGTTGTGGTAGTATCAGGCACCTTTCAATGGCAGAGTGAGCGGGAGGGAGCATAGACGTGAATGAGGGCATTCAGGTAGGCAGGAGCTGTTTCAGTTGCTGTTTTGTAAGCGAACATCAGGGTTTTGAAATTGATGTAGGTAATGCATGTAACCTGTAACACAAGTGTGCTATGAACCAAATTTGTCTCTCTCTCCTATGAATTCTTTGTTAAAGGAATTCAGATAACAACCACCATGCTTGTGGCCAGGTCATTCTAAATTATTGCACCCAAACATTTTATGTCATTTAAAAACTCATGATTTAAAAACTTATGTGGTATTTTCTTGCTAGAAGACAACAGTGAAAGACCCTGAAATGAAAGATGTGAAAGCCCAGAACATAGCCAAGACAGTCATCAGTGTCAAATTAAAAACGTTTATTTATCCTGTGTGGTAAATGTTAGAATATTTATTGGTTTTCCAGGTCTCCCTTACAGAAGCTGACCTTTAGGGTTCTCCTTACTGAGGCCAGCATGGTGCTTAGTGATGACATCACAAGCCCCTCAGGGTCCGTGGAGTTGATGAGATTTACCTTAACGAAGCTTCTCCTCAACGTGACCCCAGCCCCCGCCTGCCTACCCCCCGAGCTAGGAAACAACCCCGGCTCAGGCTCTGCTACCATCACTGCCCTGATACCTGACAGCTATGTTGTAGAGCTCTACTGCGCCAGCCTCCAGATAGACAACCAGCTTTACAACCGTGCCAGCTTCCACTTCCCTGTGCTGCTCTGCCAGGAGCAGAGGGGGGGAGCAGAGATGGGAAGCCCATGGAGCAGTGATTCCAACCTCACCTTGTCTCCAGAGGCCCTGGAGGAATTTAAGCACTCCTGTTTCCTGCAACTGGAGCTGACTCTGGGCGGAGATGGACAAACTGTGGAGCAGGTTAGTTTTGATTTCACTGCATAGTACTAACTCAGCCAATGAATCAGCTCTGCATATTGTCACCATTTTACAAAATATAAGTAGAAGCAGCATAGAATATGATTGCAGCATATATTAACAATAACACTCGTTCTGTCCAGGCAAACGGTTTGTCCAAGTAAGTAGGTCTCCTCTGCCACAACATTAAAGCATAAATTCTCATCTGCCCAGGTCACCTTCCAGCTCCAGCCTGCCAGAGTCTACCTCGAAGACACCTTTGTTTACTATATTAAAACCCTGTTTCACACCTACATCCCGGACACTGCCATGTCCTCCACCACTGCCAACGTGCAGAGACAAAGGAGCCATGGAGCAGCCCCTGTCCTCCCTGAGCAGGTTCCTTTAATAGTAACATCTTTTTATTACCTAGCTGAAAGTGATGCTGAATGTAGTCTGTCGATGTTCTGTTCTGTTTCTGTTATTTTTAAGTTTTACTTTCTTCTTTGTGTCCTTGCTGAAAATTTGAAAAAAAATTACCCTCTATAAATGAAAATGCTGTTTATATAAAGTATGTGTATTGCTGTAGATTATCTTTAAAACTGTCATCCTCCTATTATCATGTTCTCTGCATCTCCTTCAGGTGGTTCAGTCAGCACAGGCGTTGGTCCACCCTGTGCAGCTCCACAGGCTGGCCATCCAGCCAGTCAGCCTGCTGGTCAGCATCCATGCTTCCCTGAAGCTGTACATCGCCTCAGACCATACACCGCTGTCCTTCTCCCTGTTTGAGAGGGGACCGCTCTTCACCACATCGCGACAACTGGTGCACGCTCTGGCCATGCACTATGCTGCTGGAGCCCTCTTCAGAGCCGGTACGTGGTGTCAGTGAAAGGTGGGGGGGGGCAAAGGTAGACTTTTGCAGAGAAGGAGGCAGACATACAAGCTGTTCTCTCCATCAGCTGCTGTCTGATATTCACCCACACTCCACAACATTCAAATCCCGAAACACGTTTTTTCCGGTGAATGTGTACCATACACATTTACACCAGAATGATAATGTTGTTTGCACTTAAATGTTCTACATTCTCCAGGACATACATTTGGCCTCTGTATCTGACACACTTGATGTCTGAAGAGAGAGAATACATTTAATTTCATACATTTAATTTCACTCAGTCGCTCATCTCAGAGTTTGTCACTGAGCCCAATAGTTCCAACTCACTCCTGTGAATGTTCAACAAGTGAGTTTTTCAGCAACAACATTTAATTCCAGGAAGTAAATACTAAAACCTGAAGCATTAAAAAAGATCCAAAGCTTCTCATTATCACAATTTATCATCCTAACAACTGTTTTTAATCTCATCTCATGTTTCATGCCGCATGTGTAGGCTGTACATTATAGTTATTATCTATACACAGTCACGATGTCCAGAGTGAGCAGGCCTCGTATCGCCCCTGTAACTCTCTCTTGCGTTGTCCTCCTGTCTATTAAGAGCCCCATGGTCTGTTCCCCTCTCCACATGGTATGATTTAACCCCAGTCATTTCCACCTCAGAAATCACTGCTCTGGCCAGTGGCTTCCTCTGTGCTGTCTCTCGTTAGAGCCCTCGCTTCTGCTCGTATTTCAATGGCCCACACTCTCTTCTCCTCTACCTGAGTCTTACAGTTGCAGAGCAGATCCACAAAGCAGTGCATTCTGGAACTGATTTGCATTAGATGTACTGTACCACATCCGCACATGCAAAAAATAAAAACATATAGCCTACTGGACACATACACAAAAAATAGGCTCCAGTATGACTCAAGCCTGTAAACATTAGCTCCTGTCAAGGCTTTATGCTCCACCAAAACCACAACTGGAAGAGCATGTAAAGCAGAAAAGACCACTAGGCCCCAATGGAATTGATTTCCTACCATTAGAGCCCATCACTCATGCAGAAATTGACAGAGAATAAGAACAGAGTGGTCTGGCGTCTTGAGAAATGGCTGTTTGATTTTGTGATGCAATTGTCAGTGCATAAATATCAATGAGCCGTGTTACTAGAGACGACTGTATGGTGGAATGAGAGAGGTGAGATAGCACAGAGCTGTAAATCTAGTACTGGCATATGGATGATTTCATGCAGGAGTGCATATGCATGGGCCGATATGTTTGTGTGTGCATGCGCACAGGCGTGCTCACACACACACGTGCGCGTGCTTGCCATACGCCTGCATTTATGTCTATCTACGTGCTACTATGAATGGAATACTGGAGTTTTATCACATTCATAGATGTCTTATCTTGACATTCGCCATGGTTAGGTCCCACAGCAGTCACCCAGTTTATCTGGTAACATTGTTTATTGGCTTTGGAGAGCCTGTCTTCATAGCCTTGCTTTTAGCAAATGGAAGGTACTGTAGCCGACGGAGCCTCCTGGGAAAGATATGTTTTAAGAGCAGGTGTGTTTGTGTTTGTTGAAATGTCCAGCTATTAAAGAAAAAGATTAATTTACCAGTGGTACAGTAATTGTCTATATTAATACATATATAATATGCTTGCTCATTTGTGTGTGTTTGTGTATACATGTTTACGTGTATTTATCAAAGTTTTCTTGTTTGCATGCATTAGTGTGTTGGGAATGATTAAAAATGAGGATGAGGTGATGTAGACTTAGATGGTGCATCTACCCAGATATGGTCCACCCGCTGTGGTTTGAATTGTGTTTTCTCTGTCAGGCTGGGTGGTGGGATCCCTGGAGATCCTGGGCAGTCCTGCAAGCCTGGTGCGGAGCATTGGTAACGGTGTGTCAGACTTCTTTCGCCTACCATATGAGGGGCTGACTCGCGGGCCTGGTGCTTTCGTCAGTGGGGTGTCCAGAGGGACCACCTCCTTTGTCAAACATATTTCAAAAGGTACCACAAATTAAAAAAAAAAAGTGTAAAGCTGTTTAGAAAATATATGTGTGCAGTCTTGTGGCCAAAGTAGCTGTATTCTACATCCTCTGTCTGTGTTTTTCTTCAGGCACCCTGACATCCATCACAAACCTTGCCACCAGTCTGGCTAGGAACATGGATCGTCTGTCCCTGGATGAGGAACACTACAACAGGCAGGAGGAGTGGAGACGACAGCTACCTGAAAGCTTGGGAGACGGACTGAGACAGGGACTCTCCCGTCTCGGCATTAGCTTGTTAGGTATGTACGGACACAAAGATACACACCCATCTAGGTACACTCCAGACAGTAGGAAATGACTGCTGCTCTAGAAACTTAGGAGAATGACTCAGACAAAGACTGTCCAACCTATAAATGAGACAAACTTGTAGACAGAGATGAACAAAGGAACAAATACGGACCCCAATAGATGCACTAATGAAACAAACACCAGTTTGGACACCTGCAACATGGGGCTACATGTTATCATTGGAGAGCTGAGGGATAGACTAAGACAGGAGCTCTTTTCATTACAGCAGGCTACCTTGTAAATGGCGATACACACAAATACTATGCTCAGGCAAACATGAGCACACAACAGGCAGGTGAACATCAGTCTTCTCAGTAGGTCTCACAAAATGCACACAACAGCAAAACTGCCAGCAAGTCAGACCTATACAGACACAACAGTAGACCATCATTTCCGCTCAAACACAGACCCACACAATGCTGTACCAGAACTTTCTTTACTATCAGGAGCCAACACTTTATTAAAGGTCCTAGCATATTAGTTGAGAACGGTAGGGTATTGTTGTGGATCCCATCAGTTTCTGAAAGTAGTATTTGCCTAAATATCTAGTATGATGGCATGCATCTTTAAGTGCAGTCTCCTTTGTAATTTACCTTTGCTACTAGGTCCTGCCTGCTCACTGTCCTCTTGACCTCCTCTTGCCTACTGACTATCATCCTGACTGCTCTCTGCATCCTAAATACAACAGCACATAAATGTAAAACTCACCATCACCCATACTATCCTGCTCAGTATTAAGCCTGCATGACAACCACAGAAAATACAGGCTGCATTATCATTTCTAAATCCTAATTCTTACAATTTCAACTTACTCTTTTTTTTAGCACAAAAAAGTGCTGGATATCTCCTCTCCTCTTGCTCATGTTGACTCTGTGAATGAAATCTCATCTGAGTTCAATAAAGTAGTAGTACATTTGAGCTAATACAATGAATCAGCCTTCAGCACACATGGATTTTTATATTGTTCAATTACCTAAGTAGGTAAAACGCCTTCATGCCTGGGTGAAAACAAAGGGGGTGCCGATTATAAAAGCTAATATCAAAAAGGCAAAAGACATGGGTGTCCGGGTGGCATAGCAGTCTATTCTGTTCCCTACCAACACGGGGATCGTGGGTTTTAATCCCCGTGTTACCTCTGTCTTGGTTGGGTGTCCCTACAGACACAATTGGTTGTGTCTGCGGGTGGGAAGCCAGATGTGGGTATGTGTCCTGGTCGCTGCACTAGCGCCTCCTCTGGTCGGTCAGGGCGCCTGTTCGGGGGGGAGGGAGAACTGGGGGGAATAGCGTGATCCTCCCACGTGCTACGTCCCCATGGCAAAACTCCTCACTGTCGGGTGAAAAGAAGCGGCTGGTGACTCCACATCTATCGGAGGAGGCATGTGGTAGACTGCAGCCCTCCCCGGATTGGCAGAAGGGGTGGAGCAGTGACCGGGACAGCTTGGAAGAGTGGGGTAATTGGCCAAGTACAATTGAGAAAAAAAAAAGGGGGGGGGGTAAAAAAAAAGGCAAAACACTAACTAAACCACCAAAACTTATCTCTACAACAACTTATCCTCCATTGTCTCACTGTTCATAACTGAGCACTAGTGTTAGCCAACATTAGATTTGACATTTTATATTGGTAATGAAATGCCAAGCCATAGGCACAGCTAGCTAGTTATTTAGCCAACATTGGAAATGAAAGGGTGTGCTATCAGCTAGCTTATATTAGTTAGCTAATATTAGGTAAGGCAAATGTTAGCTTTAGCCAGCTAATGTTAGTTAGCTACACTGTAACTTGAGGCAAAATGTAGAAACTTGCCATGGTCAGCATTTATCCATAGACAATCTAATCCAGAAATTCTGAAGGTAAGAACGTAAAGTGTATTAAACTAGCTAGATTGGGGGCGTCCAGGTAGCATGGCGGTCTGTTCCATTGCCTACCATCACGGGGATTGCCTGTTCGAATCCCTGTGTTACCTCCGGCTTGGTTGGGCGACCCTACAGACACAATTGGCCGTGGCTGCAGGTGGGAAGCCGGATGTGGGTATGTGTCCTGGTCGCTGCACTAGCACCTCCTCTGGTCGGTCGAGGTGGCTGTCTGGGGGAGAGGGGGAACTGGGGGGAATAGTGTGAGGCTCCCACGGTCTACATCCCCCTGGTGAAACTCCTCACTGTCAGGTAAAAACAAGCGGCTGGCAACTCCACATGTATCAGAGGAGGCATGCGGTAGTCTGCAGCCCCCCCCCTGATGAGAGTGATGATGCAGGCAGACGAGATGTTCAACTAACGTCAAGGTTAAGAAATTGCATGGTCCATTTTAGGGGTGCCTGAAATCGTGTTACAAGAATCTTCCAGGCATGAATGTGGAGAGTATACTGTAATATTTACGATTACAGGTATGGAGGATATATAAATGTTTCTAGCCCCCCCACCCCGACCTGTTGTTAATACCTTTTTTGGGGAGAGGGGGGTCCAAGTCTTTTAGGGAGGTCAGACTCCCCCATTCCTCCCATAATTCGAACCGTGCTTTGGGTATGCTTCTCCCAGGATGTCTGAAATCTCGTTTTACATATTCTCTACTGCTACTACTACTTTCGACTGCTCCTGGTAGGGGTCACCACAGCGGATCATGTTTCTATCTCTTCCTGTCCTCTGAGTCTTCCTCTGTCACGACAACCACCTTCATGTCTTCCCTCCCCACATTCATAAACCTCCTCTTTTGCCTTCCTTTTTTCCACTTACCTGGCAGCACCATCTTCACCTCTGCCACCTCCAGCTCTGTCTTTTCGTCAGTGCAAATGCCTCCAAACCATATAACATAGCTGGTCTCACTACCATCTTACAAACCTTCCCTTTAACTTGCTGTTATCCTTCTGTCGCAAAATACCCCTGACACTCTTCTTCTTCTTCCACTCCACCCTACCTGCACTCTCTTCTTCACCTCTCTTATGCACTCCCATTACTTGGAACAGTTGACCCCAAACAAGTGTTTAAACTCATCCACCTTCCTCACCTCTACTCCTTGCATCCTCACCATTCCGCTGTCCTCCCTCTCATTGACACATACTATGTATTCCGTTTTGCTCCTACTGACTTTCATTCACCTTCTCTCCAGTGCATACCTCCCTCCACCTCTCCAGGCTCTCCTCAACCTGCTCCCTACTCTCACTACAGATCACAATGTCATCCGTGAACATCATAGTCTATGGAGACTCCTGCCTGATCTTGTCCGTCAACCTGTCCATCACCATTGCAAATAAGAAAGGGCTCAGAGCCGATCCTTGATGTAATCCCACCTCCAAGTTGAACCCATCCCTCACTCCTACTGCACACCTCACCACTGTCAGAATGCCCTCACACATATCCTGCACCACTCTTTCATAATCTTTCATAAACCACACAGCCTCTCTCTGCACCCTGTCATATGCTTTCTCTAAATCCACAGACACAATTTAACTCCTTCTGACCTTCTCTATACTTCTCTGTTAACATTCTCAAAGCAAACATCACATCTGTAGTGCTCTTTCGTGGCATGAAATCATACTGCTGCTCGCTAATCATTACCTCTCCTCTTACCGTAGCTTCCATTATTCTTCCCCATATCTTCGTGCTCTGGCTGATCAACTCATTCCAGATCTGCACATCACCCTTATTCTTGAAAACTAGTACCAGTTCCTGATTTACTATCCCCACATCATCCAACTTCCTCTCTCTCTCATTTTCTTCATTCATCTGCTCTTCAAAGTCCTCCTTCCACCTTCCCAACACACTCTCCTCACTTGTCAGTACATTTCCATCGCTATAGTTCATCACCCTAACCTGTTGTACATCCTTCCCAGCTCGCTCCCTCTGTCTAGTCAGTCGGTACAAATCCTTTTCTCCTTCCTTAGTGCCCAGCCTCTCATACAACTCACCATATGCCTTTTCCTTTACCTTCACCACCTCTCTCTCTTTGCTTTACGCCACATGTCCTTCTATGCCTATCTACTTTCTTCATCTCTCTGACTATCCCAATTCTTCTTTGCCAGCCTCTCCCTCTGTATACTTTCCTGTATTTCCTCATTCCACCAAGTCTCTTTGTCCTCCTTTCTCTGTCCAGATGACACACCAAGTACCTTCCTAGCTGTCTCCCTCACTGTTTCTGCAGTAGTTGCCCAACCATCCGGCAGCTCTTTACTACCACCCAGTGCCTGTCTTAACTCCTCCCTGAACTCCACACAACAGTCTTCCTTCTTCAAGTTCCACCGTTTGATCATTGGCTCTGCCTTCACTCTCTTCCTCTTTTTGGTCTCCAAAGTCATCCTACAGACCACCATTTGATGCTGCCTAGCTACGTTCTCCCCTGTCACCACCTTGCAATCTCTAATCCCTTTCAGATTGCACCTCCTGATATAGTCCATCTGTGTGCACCTTCTTCCACTCTTATACATCACCCTTTGTTCCTCTCTCTTCATGAAATATGTATTCACCACAGCCATTTCCACCCTTTTCGCAAAATCCACCACCATCTCTCCTTCCACATCCCTCTCCTTGACACCATACCTACCCATCACCTCCTCATCACCTCTGTTCCTTTCACCAACATGCCCATTGAAGTCCACCCCAATCACCACTCTCTCCTCCTTGAGTACACTCTCCTGTGCTTCATCCAACTCACTCCAGAATTCTTCTTTCTCTTCCATCTCGCACCCAACTTGCAGGGCATATGCACTGATAAAATTCATCATCACACCTTCAATTTCCAGCTTCATACTCATCACTCTGTCCAACACTCTTTTCACCTCCAACACACTCTTGACATGCTCCTCCTTCAGAATTACCCCTACCCCATTTCTCCTCCCCTCCGCACCATGGTAGAAGAGTTTGAACCCACCTCCGATACTCCTGGCCTTACTCGCCTTCCACCTGGTCTCTTGCAAACACAGCGTATCTACCTTTCTTCTCTCCATCATATCAGCCTGCTCTCTCCCTTTTTCAGCCATAGTGCCAACATTCAAAGTTCCAACTCTCCCCTCCACACTCCTACCCTTCCTCCTGTCGCAGCCTCTTGACATGCCTTCCCCCTCTCCTTCTCCTTTGATTCTCCTTGTTTTACATATTCTAAATGTACAAAAGAAGGCTTACTGCCTGGTCTCAATTAAAAAAGGATCCCCATGTTTTGTTTTTTGTTGTTGTTTTTTAAGCTAGTTAGAAATTTAAATACATCAGCCAGCAGTTTCAATTCATTTAAGGAAATTGGTAATTTAAGATTTTTCAACAGTAATCTAATAGTTGTATCTAAATCATACAATTTAGAATCAGAATCAAGTTTGTTGGCAATGTAGGTTTGCACATACATGGAATTTGACTCCAGTTTCGTGGCTCTCTCGGTGTGCTTAACATAGAATAACAACACTACAACACAACAATCTTCAGATATATACAAAAGGATTGACCTATACAGGCAAAATAAGAGGCGATAAAGTGCAGTGGTGCAGAGAATATATCAGAGATGCTGAAATAGATGTTAGCATGTTACTTACATACATGCCTGAGGTAGATGGACATGACAGAGTGTACCAGTATACGTATAATGTATGCTACAGTATATACAAAATGGTTGGATTTATTTGACAGTGTTAAGCGTTCATTTGAATGACAGCCCACAGAAAGAAACTGTTTTTAAAATACAAGGGTTGTGCATTAGAAAGTCAATATGTGCGGTAACCAGCACTGACCTCATGCAGACACATTTCCTTAACTTGGATTCAATTGGATTGTTGATCGCTGTCTCTGGATGTTGTCTCACTCCCTTTTTTTTATGAGCTCATGTAACAGGAAAAAAAATTCACAATTCCTAAATAAGGAACACTTGTTCCCTTTTATTCATCCAGGCGCTATAGCGGGGATCGTGGACCAGCCCATGCAGAACTTCCAGAGGACATGGGAGATGCAGAGCTCGGCAGGCAGCAAGGCCAAAGGGGTCATCTCAGGTGTGGGGAAGGGCATCGTGGGGGTTTTTACCAAGCCCATCGGAGGAGCGGCTGAACTGGTGTCCCAGACTGGATATGGTGAGTTAAGGGGTACTGGGAAGTCTGGGAAGTTTTCATTTCTTTACATTAGTTGGTCAGGAGCTTTTGCCTGCTCAGCAGCGAAATGTAAAGTGCATCCACCAATGAGCTGGGAATGAGGCTTTGTACAACAGTGTTTGTCATGATTAGTTGGGACCAATGACCTGTTTGAACCATAGAAACCTTTGCCTTGGATTTTGGCTCAGGCTAGAATGTGTAAGCAACTTATAACTACAAAAAATGTTAGGTTGTTTTTAAAAAAATAATTTCTTCTTCTTCAAAAGGAAACGCATTTGGGGCCTACATTATAAAGCTTTTTTTTTGTCTTTTCACTAATTGTATTAAATTACATTTGAACATTCATCTTTTACAGCTTGATTCTTGCTCGCTCACACTGTCAAGATTTATGTAGCACAATACTAAAATGGGATGTAGAGATCTATCTGGCGATGCAAGACTAACAGCTAGCTAAGTCACTAGTTTATTAAAAAGAACCCAACTTGGACAAAGGTATTCTAATAAACACACATGTGAACTGGAGTAAGTATGTCAGGAGCGTCATAAATCCATCATTGTATGGACGATCTCTCCCTTTCTCTCAGACCCAAGTGTTTATTAGTCCAGGCCTTCAGTACTGAGGGGTCCAGGACAGAGCTGCTGAAAGGCCTTCTGACGTCTGTGCGCACACAGATGCAATTATATACATATACGAGCTTATACATACATACACATACATCTACACATTAAATTACACATATACAATACACACAGGCAGTTGGAGTTGGGTTTGGGTTTTACTGGGGGTGCAGGAGAGGGCTGAAGCAGAGAGAAGGCTGGTGTGAGTTGGCGCTAACAGGTCTTCGCTACAGTACATAAACTACCAATGAGGTGAACAGCTCCATGCAAGAGCTATGGCTCCCTCAGGGCTGGCTCTAATCTACCTGCCCCTCCATACACCACTTGGCTCTGCACAGCAAGCAGTAGGGGTCAAGAGCACACAGAGATTCCTACACAGTCGGCACAAACATGTATGCACAAGCACATGCAAACACAAATACATCCTCATTGTTGGCTCAGCAGAACAGGAGGTGGAATAAACCTAAACACACACACACACACACACACACACACTTATCAGTGCATGTACTGATACTTATATGAATGACACACTTACTGTGAAACACATCCAGAGTGTGGAGTATCTGCTACCAATGTAGCGAGGTCAAATGTTTTATTGTTTTGTGGTGACCCTTTGACACTCCACCCATTCTCCTAACGCCTCAACTCTCATGCACACACACACACACACACACACACACACTCAGTAGAAACGCCCACACAGGGCCTTGTTGCGTTCCAGAGTACCATTGGGGTGACATCATGAGTGGAGCTCACTGTGTTTTTTATGGCTGTGTTTTAACTGCCCAATGACATCACCGGCTCACTGCTGCTGGTGTGCTGATGGCAAGACTGCGGATGTAGGGGAGGGTGACCACAAGCACATGGATTATGAACTCACAGTGACATGTGCAGATGGAGCCATCACGGAGGACAAACTTTTTCCTGTTTGCTACACTGCACCTAGAGACTGCCTCTCACCAGATGGAAATGTTTGTCCAAACTGCCGTAATAACGCTGGAAAGATGCACGGTTGCCGGACCTTTACAGCGGTTACAAAAATGTACATGAAATTTTACACATATGAAACAGAAACATGGCTGGTGGCTGTATCAGTGACTTCTGTGCTCTGATAAAGAGGACAGCGCACATTGTGTGCATTTGTGTGCATCCTGCAAGAATGTGTTCCCAAGAGAACGACACCAACCACAAATCCTTGTAAATAAAAGTATTGCTGTTAATTATATGTATCTAATTAATGCACTACTCTCCAATTCAGATACAGAAGATATCCAGAGCCTTATTTTTTCTTCTTCTCGTGGTTATATGTGTTTCTCTTCCGCCTCACAGGGATCCTACATGGAGCAGGACTGTGGCAGCTTCCTAAGCAGCTGTACCTGCCTGCTGAGGAGAAGTCTTCCTCGGCTTCCAACAGCCACCTAAAATACGTCTGGTGAGATGCTGCTGCTGCCTTTTTCTCATTTTAGATTTGACTTTTCCCTCCAGTTGCCTTGTAGCACAGGAGATGTGTGCACTCCCTTCTGTTTTTCTTGGAATGCATCCAGCTAAGATCCTCTGCCTTTTTTCTCTCCACCTCTTTTCATTTCTACAATCTCAGTTAAAAGAATAAAGGGAAAAAAAATTGGAAGGTCTGGTGCCCACTTTCCCTGCAAAAAAAGAGTCTGGAGAGATGCTTGACCTTGATCCCACACATGGTAGCCAGCCTCCCTTCCCTTGTTCTCCTAAGTTTTATAAGCACTCCGCCAAAGCCCCCAGCTAGCAAACATTGTTTTTAACTCTGAGTTTGTCCAGAGTAGTCTCCCTTATGCCCTCTGATGGGGGAGGTAGTGGCAGGAAGGCGGTTGGGAAGGTAGAAGAGCATGAGGGTTTGGAGGGGCTGTTGCTCTCTTGCATTGTGACAATGCGTTGGAGATACAAATGAATGAATGAATGCCTTTATTTGTGATTTATGAATGTTTCTGAAATAAATTCATTATTTAATGAATGCCTTTATTATCAAACTCACCCATAGCTCCGGGTTGGCTCTTGGGACTCAACACCAGGAAAGATTTCTGTGCGCTCGCACAGGGAAACATTTGCTATAAGCACAGAATCCAAAAGAGGCCTTGCCTCGTATCACTATAATGTTACCATTTTATAATGCTTTCGTGATTTCATGATTCCCTTTCGGTGGTTAAGCTAGGACTACAAGGGTATTTTAAAATCTTCCGCATGTTTGAGTCTGTGCCTGCTGTTAATTGTTCAGACGGATTCAAATATTAGAACCACTGTCACTCCCGGGGTTTGCCAGTGAGTCGGAGCTCCTATTAGAAATAGAGATAAGAGGGGCGTCCAGGTAGCATAGTGGCCTATTCCATTGCCTACCAACACAGGGATCTCCGGTTCGAATCCCCGTGTTACCTCCAGCTTGGTCGGGCATCCCTACAGACACAATTGGCCGTGTCTGTGGGTGGGAAGCCGGATGTGGGTATGTGTCCTGGTCGCTGCACTAGCGCCTCCTCTGGTCGGTCAAGGCACCTGTTCGGGGGGGAGGAGGAACTGGGGGGAATAGTGTGATCCTCCCACGCGCTACGTCCCCCTAGTGAAACTCCTCACTGTCAGGTGAAGAGAAGCAGCTGGCGACTCCACATGTATCAGAGGAGGCATGTGGTAGTCTGCAGCCCTCCCCGGATCAGCGGAGGGGGTGGAACAGCGACCGAGACGGCTCGGAAGAATGGGGTAATTGGCCAAGTACAATTGGGGAGAAAAAGGGAGAGAAAAAAAAGAAATAGAGATGAGAATGGTATAAATACTTAAACAATGAGATAATGCTCGCTCACGGTTTTGCTTGTGATGCAGCTTGAACTGAACTGGTTTCCATCAGCCACACATCAGCTTCACTACTACAAGTAGTCCACACAGTGACAGGGTCAGACTATAATGCAGTAACACTGACCAGGACACTATCCAGCCATCTATGACTGCTCTGCCATCTGCTCCACGGCTCGCACACCTGTCTCCATATGTAAACACACTGTCACAGCAACATGACCCAACACTTGAGCCCCAGCACGCATGTTTCTCCCGTCGAACACACATGTAGGAGGAATAACACACAAAACACATGTGGTAACAGGATAAATTACAGGATGTATACATCCGTGGTGACCTGTGTGGTCATTTGTATTTGACCGTGCATGCATGGGTTATCTGGGCACTATGTGTGGTCTTATGTCCAAAGAGAAAATGTCTTGCAGACCTGCCATGAATTTAAGTGTGTGTGTGCATACACACAACTATAAAAACAAATCAAAGAACCTTTATAAAAGAGGTTACCCTTCTATTCATAGTTTTTTTTAAGTTTGTTGCATAAGTAAATGGTAGAGGTGCATATATGTGCTTCTCCTTTTTTTGTGCATCATATAGAAACCATGTTTTTGCCTCCCTCCCTTCCTCTCTTGGCTACAGGAAGATGCTCCAGTCTCTAGGGCGACCGGAGGTCCACATGGCCCTGGAGGTGACCATCGTCAGTGGCTCTGGCCAGGAGCACGCTGGTTGTCTCCTGCTGACCTCGGAGGTGCTGTTTGTGGTCAGCCTCAGTGAGGACACCCAGCAACAAGCCTTCCCCATCACCGAGGTGAATTCCAATACTCGGGACCATTCATTACACATGTCCTTTAAAAGCTGTGGTTTTTCTTTATTCAGCGTGATGGGCACAAAACTGACTCAATAATATGCAAACATCTTGTCTTGTGTATAGGTGGAGTGTGAACAGGAGGCAGGCCAGGAGGGCCAGCTCACACTCACTTTACAGCAGCAGACGGTGGCCAGCGATACTGAGGTGAGACACTGCTCGAACCTAAGGCACTGAGACATTTACCATGTTCAAACTGTAGGCAAATCTCATTTGTCTCTCAAATCTGATCTGTGAGACTAACTGTCCACATTATTTACAAGTGATCAAGTCAAATTTGTGTGTTCAGGCATAATTCATCTAGCTGCATTAGTTACCATGGTAACCAGTGCAGGCTATGGAGAATGGAGATGTAGCCTCTCGCTCTTCATGCAATAGCCATGTCTAGTCATCAGACAGCATCAGCGATGGAGGAGGTCAATATGTGCAATCTGATTTGAGCAGCCAGACTGAGATACATCACTAGAACTTTGATTTGAAACGCATTTCAGTGGGGTTTAAATTTGATTTGCAAAAATCAGCTTCCATGTGTGGTTTTTTTTTGTTTGTTTTTTTGTTTGTTTTTTTGCTGGCCACACTTAATAAAAGCAATCTGATTCCAATCTCAGTATGCTTAAAAAACTGATTTGAGCTGCCAGTCTGAACATAGCCATATAGCCCTGTGAATTTTTAAAAAAAAAAATTTTTTTTTATTTTTCCCCCTTTTCCTCCCCAATTGCATCCGGCCAATTACCCTATTTTTCATGCCGTCCCGATCACTGCTCCACCCCCTCTGCTGATCCGGGGAGGACTGCAGACTACCACACGCATCACCAGCCGCTTCTTTTCACCTGACAATGAGGAGTTTCACCAGGAGGACGTAGTGCCTGGGAGGACCACGTTATTCCCCCCAGTTCCCCCTTCCCCCTGAACAGGTGCCCCGACTGACCAGGAAACATACCCACATCCGACTTCCGCAGACACAGCCAATTGTGTCTGTAGGGATGCCCGACCAAGCCGGAGGCAACACGTGGATTGGAACCAGCGATCCCTGTGTTGTTAGGCAATGGAATAAACCGCTATGCCACCCGGACACCATGAATTTAAAGTTTTTAACTCACTTTTTTTAAAACAATTAGCCGGTTTGGTCTTTTGTTTTTGTGATAGGAGTGATCAAGTTACAGATCCTGTTTTTGTTTTTAAACTGAAAACCTAAAAAAAAAAATCTCTGAGATGATGGAATAAGTGATAGAGAATTCAATCCTTGTCCTTTCACCCTTTTCCTCAGGGTGACGGTGGTCGGGAGCGCCTGTCAGAGCAGCAGTATCGGCGGCTAGTAGACTATGTGATGCAAGCCTCCCAGCACCTCTCCCCCTCCGCCACCTCACTGCAGCTGCAGCCTCCCGTGACCCTCGCCGAGCCGCCCGCCACCGTCACCAAGTCGTACCGCTACCTGGTGGAACCAGCCTTTGCCAGGGTGTTCGTCAGCAAGTTCACCACAGTAAAGAACAAGGCCTTACGCATCGGGTTCCACTGATTTACAGCTTTAGGAGTATAGCTTAAGCTGTAGGTTTTGAACACAGCTGGGACTCTGATCTGCAGTGCTTTGTGGCACACTTCTGTTTATTACAGTCCAGACAGGAATAAATGGAGATGCCATGTAGTTTTTCCCTGAAAGCCATGAAATGATCAGAGTTAAGTATCAACTTTTGCTCCTGTTTAAATAATGTAACCTTTGTCTCCAGCATTTGAATTACACTAAGGTTTTGGGATATAATGTGTCTTGATTCTATTTAACATGTAACAACTGAGATATATATATATATTTTTTTTTTTTTTTGGGGGGGGGGTAAAAGAGCTTTTTTCGTTGGCTTATCCAATCATTCACTTTGCTGGGGTTGTTTCTCAGATTGCCTTTTAAAAGTAAAACTTTCCACTGTTAAGATATTATACATTCGCGCCACATAGTCACAGAAAAAAAGGGAAAAGGATATATGTATATTTTATTGAACCATGGAAGTCCAATGTAAGTTTAATATTTCATATTCACAGTCATTTCAGTATGAGACAGTATCATTGGTGAGCATATACTACAGAATGCACTAATGTATAGACAGATTTGAGAAAACCCGGCTGGTAATGAGATGTATTTCAGCTGTGATAGACAACACCACCGTTTAACGTGTGGTTATAGTGGCTTCATATCTGGCCATGCAGGATACTGAATCCCACTGGCCGCTTGACCTTATACATTGAACTGTTTGTCTTTTATTGACATTTACTACTCTTCCAACAAAACACTGTCAGTAATAAGCACTAGGATGATTCCTTTTTCTAAGTCTTGAGTTTGTTTCTATCTGGACATCCTGTAATGTGTCGCTCCACAGAATGAGCCATTTTTTGTTTACGGTCTCCATGTTTTGAGTACTTGTCTCATGCCAATGTAAGTGCAATATTACAGACACTTTGGATAATGGTTCGTGGACGATTATGATACCAGCTGTCAATCCAAATGTTGTTACTGTTATTTTTTTAATCAATGATATAACACCTAAAGGAAAGTGGATTCACTATAACTTACTGTTCTGAGTGACCTTAAGATTAATGCCAACCCTTCACAATGCAAAACTATAGTTGTTGCTGTTGCCTTTTATATTGTTATGACAGTAAAATCAATCTAAGATTTCACATAATTTTGTATAAATGAATGCCTACGATATTGTATGTAAATGGATAATGTATTGTACTAATAGTTTAAACATTTTAATAAAAAAAAATCAACATTAATTTTGTCATTGTCTTCCATATAACAATGTGGTGAGGCACAGTTGTCTACGTTGTGTTAATATGGTGCTTATTAGCAAATATAGAGCAGAGTGAATGGATTATAATCATTATTATATTTTCAGCCACTTAGACCTGATCACCAACCTCACCCCGTTTATTGCTGTATCTGTTCTTGGTCATGGTGGACAGGATGGATGGCTGCTGCTGGCTGTTCCTGCTACCCGCTGTCCTCAGACTGTAACCAGAGGATGAGTCTGCAGCATAGAGAAGAAAGACATTAAAAGGCGTTTACATTTTTTTTAATGGATCATGAAAATTAAAGATGCATCTATGCCAAGAAGTATCACACAGAGGCACCAATGTGTAAATGCGTGTGCACACACAAACGCACACGCACACACACATTCCTGCCACCCCACCCTTTCCACATACTGTATCTCCATATTTTTCCCCTCCACGTAGTCCTGGTCCTCCATGCCAAATTAGTCTCCTCTATGTAGGACATGATGATGATCTCCATCTGTGTTCCAGGAACAGGAGGCCTCCTCTTAGGAATCCCATCCAAACACCATTCACACCAAGCTTCATTTACAGTAGCCCTCATTCCCTGTGGGCTGCAGCTAACTCCTGCATTAGTCTCATGCGTCATTTACAGGCTCATTCAATCAGGGCTCTGACTTAACTACCACGCAGTACACTGACAATGGACAAGCTGAAGGGGCTGCTGTAGCCTGAGTCCTATATAAAAATGGGTCAGTTAACCGTTTACCTGCCAGACAGCATTAGCCTCTTGGATATTCTGGATGGATTTTATGGAGGTAAAAGTTGAACATAACTTTAGTGGTGCTATGTTTTCAAGCATTTAACCTGATGTGGCAGAAGCGAGGATCAGGGATATGGATTCTTTTTCACAGTCTGTGTGACAAAGAAAGGTGTGTGTGTGTGTGTGTGTGTGTGTGTGTGTGTGTGTGTGTGTACCTGAAGCTGTGGAGAATGAGGTGGCAGCATTGAGCTGGCTCTGTTTCTTCATCAGTATCTCTTCTCTCTTCAGGGCAGCCATGTACTTGGAGTAGGACCATGACAACTAAAGAATAACACCCAACAATACATAAATGGCAATAAATAAATTAATGGATAATACCAGGAAAAAAAATGTGTTTGAATGTGGTTTCGTTTTTTGGTCCTAGATCAATGCCCAGTTTTGAACCATACCTTCTGTGTGGGAGAATGCAGCATTCTGCTCTGTCCTCTCAGCATGTCCTCTTTTTCGCTTTTCCCCTCTCCTCCCTCCTCTTCCTCATCTTCCTCCTCCGTAAAACTGGTCTCTTGCCTCTCCAGCTCTGCCTGTGTCACAATGAAGTAGGTCTGGACTGCATATGCAATGATCCACTTTAATAATGTTATATCGCAAAACAGGACCATCAGCCCCCCTCTGAGGAATAACAACTTTATAAAATGACACGCTCATCCGCTTTTGGGGGAGACCTCGGTTTACTTACCAAGGCCCTCCGTTCTTCCTCCTTTCTCCTTCGCCTCTGTCGTCTGGCTCTGTAAGTCGCTCTCTTCTCCCTTAGCAGGGGCAGGAGCTGCTCCTCCTGGACGCTGCTCTTCAATGCCTGGAACTGAGGCCACAGCTTCAGCAGCTCACAGAACACTGACAACTGGACTCCCCATCGAAAACACACCAAAAATATTACATGCACATGCATACAGGGAGAACACAAAGGTTTGTTACACACATGCATACCTGTGCACGAACAAGATTGGCTCATATGGACACAATTTAGGACTTACACCAAGACCTACACAAAAGCACACACACCAGCTGTACCTGTGCCTCCCTAAAGATGTAAGGCCCCAGGTCTCTACGTTTCTCCAATATGTGCTGGGCCTGTTCTGGTGGGATGTCTATCTGCAGGGCAGGAGGCATGGAGGAGTTTATGAAACAGTTGATGATGGTGGAAATCTTCTGTTGGATGGTAGCCTCATCACTGTGGGAATGACAAAGGTCCTACAGGAAGAGAGATGATGGAAAAGAGATGGGGGGGGGGTCCATGTTCATCTCTATCAATATGCTTTTTTCAGTACAGCCAAAGGCCAAAAGAAACTGGGTGGCCATGATGGAGTTTGGCACGCCATGTAAAAGGTAGAACGACAATCAACCATCAATTATCCAAGCTGCTTATCCCAATTGGGGTTGCGGTATGCTGGAGCCTATCCTAGCAGTAATTGGATGGCAGGTGGGGAGACACCCTGGACAGGCCGCCAGTCCATCACAAGGTCAACACATTCACACCTAATACCATCAACCCCTGTCAGCAAAACAAAACGATGGGTATTAAAAGTATTGAAAGTGGGCGACACGATGGGCATCCAGGTAGTGTAGCGGTCTATTCCGTTGCCTACCAACACGGGGATCTCCAGTTCGAATCCTCGTGTTACCTCCGGCTTGGTCAGGTGTCCCTACGGACACAATTGGCTGTGTCTGGTGGGTATGTGTCCTGGTCGCTTCTCTAGCGCCTCCTCTGGTCGGTTGGGGCGGCTGTTCGGGGGGAGAGGAGGAACTGGGGGGGAATAGTGTGATCCTCCCACACGCTACATCCCCCTGGTGAAACTCCTCACTGTCAGGTGAAAAGAAGTGGCTGTAGACTCCACATGTATCGGAGGAAGCATGTGGTAGTCTGCAGCCCTCCCCGGATTGGCAGAGGGGGTGGAGCAGCAACCAGGACGGCTCGGAAGAGAGGGGTAATTGGCCAAGGACAATTGGGAGAGAAAAAAAAAGGGGGGGCGGGTGGCGCAGTGGTTAGCACGGTCGCCTCACAGCAAGAAGAAGGTCCTGGGTTCAAGCCCCGGGGTAGTCCAACCTTGGGGGTTGTCCTGGGTTGTCCTCTGTGTGGAGTTTGCATGTTCTCCCTTTGTCTGCATGGGTTTCCTCCAGGTGCTCCGGTTTCCTCCCACAGTCCAAAGACATGTAAGTCAGGTGAATTGGCTGTACTAAAATTGTCCCTAGGTGTGAGTGTGTGTGTGTGTGTGTGTGTCAGCCCTGTGATGGACTGGCAGCCTGTCCAGGGTGTCTCCCCACCTCCCACCCAGTGACTGCTGGGATGGGTTCCAGCATCCCTGCGACCCTGAGTAGGATAAGCAGTTTGGATAGTGGATGGATGGATGGGTATTAAAAGTCTGCACACAACATTTCAAATACTCCTGTTTGTATTGCTTTAAAGCCTACTATAAAAAACCCATTGAGTGTGACTTTTTTCCGGTTAAATTCCAACACACTACCGGTAAAATCGAGGCAAGAAAAAATGCGTTGTGGAAAATACGTGTTTGGATAAATCTACTGGCGTAACACATCTGGATTTAGGGCTTTTTTCTACTTTTACAGGACAGTTTGAGTTCTTTTACTGCATGAGGGGCTGTGCACGGCCCTCTTTAGGCGAATTCACAGGCCTTTTGTACAAATAGGGTCTCAGCTTTGACGGAGCCGCTCCATGATACTGATCTACCCTTTTTTTTCCCTTCCCTCATTCCTTGGCTGATTTGGATGTATGTTTTCAGATAGCTGTCATACTGAAAGATAAAATTCCTCTTTAAGTTCAGCTTTTTGCTCAAGGCAGCAGAAGATATATCTCAGTATCTGGAGCTGTTCATTTTTCTCTCAGAGCTCCTGTCCCAGCTGACGAGAAACAGAACGGCAGTGCGATGCTGCCATCGCCACGATGAACATTAAGTGTTGTGATCTTTGGGGGATAGGGCTCCGTTTTGGCCCCATGTCAAACATATCTTTTGGAATAAAGTTTTGCCCAAGTTTCATCGGTCCAACAGATGTTTTCCAACATACATTCAGAAGACTGACTGGGTCTTTGTGCACGGTTGAGGTGGTGCTGCCATCCGACCCCTCGGCCCAGAATTGTCACGTACAGCAAAATGGACATCAAGTTCACGGAGTGGCCACGCTCAACTATACAAGCCTTTAGTTGCTTCAAGTTCACTTTTGGCCTTTTAAAACTTTCCCTCATTAGCTTCCTTCTGGCAGGAACATCCATCTATGAAGGAAAACGAAAACCTCTGGACAACGTCCGACTGGTGCCATTGGTTATGGTCCTCCCTTGTATTCCAGTGTGTACTTAAAGTCAGATGAGATTAAAAATGCCTTTTTAACCCTTTTATACCACATCCCGGTTATATTGTGCACCTATTTAATAATATATGCTAAAAAAATGTTTTACAAATTCCACATCAAAATCCAATCATGTTTTCTTCCTGTAAAACAAAATATGACACATGCATATGTACACTTGAACCAACCAATTTCAACTAATAATACCATAATCTATTTTTAAGATGTCAGAAATAAGCATCCTTTTGTATTTAGCTTGCTTTACTGGTAAGCCAAAAGAAAGTCTAATGGGTTTGCCTTTCAGGCCTCGAGGCAATAAAAACAATAAATAAATAAGTAAATACATTTGAAAGGCTGTGCAGACATTTAGTATCCAAAGCGCTTATTACATTTTAACAATAGCTTCAATGATGAATCATCTATGACTATTTTTCCACGCTCTATGTCTACGCAATAATGCAATACTACTGTTTATTATCTTTCAGTGGTACTGTATCAGCATGAAATACGGATGAGTCACATCGTGATGCACCGTTTTGTTGTCTAAATTAATCTATTCACCCAACACTTCTCTTTTCTTTTAAATTTATTTCTGATTTTTCCCTTTTTCTCCCAATTTAGTGGCCAATCGATCCCTATTTTAGTTCAAACACCCATCCTCGTACTGCATGCGTTTGCCAACCGCCTCCCCACTTCCGTGACAAGGCGAATCCAGGCCGAACCACTGCTTTCTCTGACCCACCCAGAGACGCGTTCATGTGACGAACACAAGCCCACTCCGCCCCCTCCTGAAGACAGCGCTGCCAATTATTGCTGCTTCATCGAGTCCGGGTCTGACGAGACCCAGTGGGCATATTCACCCAACATTTCTCACAAAATTGAGTTCTGAACTATTTGAGGAAGTCATCTGAAAACTAGTTTTGCTTTGATATTACCAAACAGTTCACAATGTGGTGAACCTCAGCTGGACTCTTAGATATGTTATTTCTGCATTCATAAGTAGACACAGTGATATATATACTGTGTCACAACCAATGATTTGTCGTAATAATAATGTTTTCCATGTCGCCCAGCACTACCACGCACACATTTCTCAGCCTTGGCTGTCTCTGCTTCCTCTCACCTTATAGCGCTGGACCTCCAGCCAGAAGAGCAGGTCGTTCTCCAGGAAGTCTCCTTTCAGGGAGACAAAGTGCTGAAACTGCTGGCAGGTGACAGGGTTGAGGAGGACCTGCCTGAACACCAGAATCTCCTTTGAAGTGCTCATCCACAACCCCTCCGCCTGCTGCAGCGAGATACAGGAGGGCATTCTGGGACTTGTAGGCACACTTTCGGGGGGGAGGGGGAATTGGGGGGAATTGGAGTGCAATTCAGCCAATCTCATCAACATCATCATCTCTTCACGAGATGATGATGATGATGAACTCTCGATACTTGATAGAGATATTCTGCACACAGCAGAAATTTCCATTCTGCACATTTCCTATACATTACCCCCATCGTAACTTTTACTAGCTCTGGTAAAGATGAACCAGAGAGGCCGTGGAACATTGCCCTGAGTGGTGTTTTCCTTTTCTCTTATTCTCTTCCCTCAGTGTATTTGGATGTCTTGTTCATTCCCATTGAGATCATTTTAATTCTGTGGTGGTTGTCACATCCACCTATGTGAACAAACTCTTCATACGGTCTTTCTGCTTGAGGTTTAATGTGTGCATTCATGATTATTTTTTATTTCTATTGTCTGGAGAATGGATTGGAGGATGGGAACAGAACTAGTTGGAAAAGATTCAAAAGGCTATTGAAGGAAGGTTTGTGATCGAGGTGCTTTAATCTTATTTGTTCTGGATCCAATTTAGCAAAAACAAACCGCAATGCCAAACTGATGTTTGACAACTCCAATACATCATGCCAAGTCATGAACTACATCATGCATGCTTATCCTGGAAAAGCCTCTCTATTCAAAATATCCAGCTTCCAAAAACACTTTGGCCCTACCTTCCAGGCTTCTCTTCTCTTACTTCGTCGGCGGTAGACCTGCTCCGTGAGCGTAACTTCAGCTTGAGGCTGTAACACACACACACAGAGGTTAAAAGTCAGACAATGAGAAAACTAGTATTAGACAGGGACACTCAGCACCTGTCTTGGCTCTCTGGTCAACACTTTTCCAGTCTTTATCCATGGTATCTCATCTTTTCATCTTTCTACCTGCCCTTGTTCTCCCCATGTCGCTTACATCCAATGTTCTCTCTAAATAAGTCACTCACCTTTCTTTGTATCTGTCTTGCTCTTCAGCCTTCTCCGTCTATTTCCCTTCGTCTTCGCCCTCCATGTCTAATGTGTAACGCTAAACTACTTCTACCGCTCATCACCTAATGAGAGCGGACATGTACAAGGTAAACCTGATAGCATAATGAGGCAGGGCGGTTTTGTCTGAACACCTGATGAGTCCGTCAGAAAGAATGATTTGACGTTGATGGTATTTTGTGGTTTCTCACACACCAATGCACCTCTGAACTCAATTTTCCCTCCTCTCTCTCTGGGCCATGGTATACAAACAACACTGTAAGGCAATGCAGATGGACTGTGATCTTGATAATAGGCACTTGCACAATGCTTAAGGGACAATACTTTTGTCCCTTGGTCACAGTCCCAGCCTCCTGGAGATTTATGCTATCATTTGTGCTGTTCTTGTTTAAAATTGCTTTAATGCTTTTTGTTTTAGCTATGACAACTTCGGCATCATTCTCATCACTTCTCTCGTCTTCTTTCTCTCTCTGTGTGAATGCTGTGGTGAAGTCTGCCTCGCCTCGTGTATATGTGAAGTCTATTATCTCTGCAGGGCCCCGCGGAGCTGAGCTGGCTTTGTGGTGCATGGTCCCGCCGGATCTTGACTGCAACTGTAGGCTTCCTGATGTTGTCTTGGATGGTCACAGTTTCACTAAATTTGCCTTTTTACAAATTGGATCAAAACCACATTTGGAGGTGGTTTGAAATGCGATTTCAATCGGATTTCTACAGATGCATCTCAGTATGGACGCTCTGGCCACCCAAATCGGATTTCAAACTGTCCGGAACTGGAGCATCGCAATGTATACCGGCCTCCTCCGTCACTAAGTTGTCTGGTGTGACCAAGGAGTTCTGCACTGTGACTTGACAGCACGATTGGAGGGCAAGATGATGGGTCTCTATTTCTCATGCTTCCATGTTGGTAAACCGTGTCACCAGCATATGTAGTTACTCATGCCCTCATCAATAACTTTGTAGTTTCTGGTGACCACTCCACTGCTGTCGACAATCCATTATCTGCATACCGACTAAGGTCCGTCACTGGTGTGCTTAATGTCAGTAGTCTCAAACGACCCATGTCAAATATTTTTGTAATAAATGTGTGATTAAGTTAATCATTGTAAATCACATTTCAGTGGCCTTATGCATACGAAATAGGTAGCGATTGTACAGAAAACGGCTTGTGTTCTATTGCAACAGGTGTCTGAAATTCAGATTTGATCGGAAATGTAAAGCACTTTGAGTGGCTGCTGCAGCTAAAAAAGCGCTATATAAAATGTAACTTGATTGATTGATCGTTACGACAGCAATCAATGCAGATAGGTTGTCGATGTCTGGACACAAATTTGATCTCATCTCTTGCAAATAACAGACGGTGCAGACAGTCTGTCTTAAACATCTGATTTGAGAAACAAATCTGATTTGCCTGCAATCTGAACAAAGCCAAAGAGTCCCCCATGTGACTTCCGATTGGGCAATGTAGGGGATGGCCATGCTGACGGATAGCTCTCATATTTTCCACAATTCTGTTGGCACCATTCATATATTTACCTCATCTCATTGCATAAATCAGACAATGAATGGACTTTTCTAGCTGTACTAAATTGTCCCTAGGTGTGAATGTGTTGGCCTTGTGATGGACTGGCAGGGTGTCTCCCCGCCTGCCGCCCAATGACTGCTGGGATAGGCTCCAGCGTCCCTGCGACCCCAATTGGGATAAGCATCTTGGATTATGGATGGATGGATGGACTTGTCTTGATCCATGCCCAATAATCCAGGTAAGGAAATCACTGACAATCATTGACAATGTCCAACTAGAATGAGTATATAAAAATAAATTCCTAGGTGTGATACTAGACCACAGAATCTGCTGGAAACCTCACATAACATAACTGCGAGCAAAGCTGGTAAGGGGCATTGCAGTCATGAGAAAAGCAAGTCACATTCTGGATCATAAATTATTGTACACTCTGTATTGTTCGTTTATTTTACCATATCTGATCTACTGTGTGGTGGTATGGGGTAAAACCTACAAAACAAACTTACAACCATTATGTATACTACAAAAAAGAGCCATACGGATAGTTAATAATGTAGGACATCGTGAACAAACCAACAAGCTAGTTTTAAAGTCAAGTGCCTTGAAGTTCAAGGATTTAGTAGAATTTAACACAGCACGAATAATGTTCAAAGCAAGAAACAATCTACTACCGAAGGGGAACATAATTTGAGAGGGAAATCAAACTTCAAGAAATTATGTGTTCAAACAACTTTGAAGAACACGGGCCTTTCAATCTGTGGGGTAAAACTGTGGAACAGTCTGAGCACAGAACTCAAACAAAGTACAAACATTACACAGTTCAAGAAGTACACAGGACTGATTTTTAAGAGATATATGGATGAGTTGTGTTAACTGTCTAAGTTTTATCTATCTCTAAAAATGTATTACTTTTTTTTTTCATTTTTCTTTCTATGACACCAAGTGGGTATTTGGGTTGTATGTAACATTGAGATCTGTGTATTCTTGGTACATGACATTAGGATGTGTTTTTCTTTTTTCTCTTTCTCTTGTGTTTTGATGTGTTTTTTTTCTTCTTATTGTTCACAGTAGTTGAGTTTGTATTGTGCAGCACAACTTGCATTGAATTTGAACTATACAGTAGAATTTGAGTTTGAAATGTACAGTAGCTGAATTAATTTAAGAGTAGGTGAGAAGGGGTGGGAGGAAATTAAGTGTATACTTCCTCCTACTCCTTTTCCAACGTGTAAAAAATAATCTGATGCATACGGAGATTTGTTCACTGAGTTTGATGTGTGGATTTGTTGATCATTTCAGATTATTGGCAATGGCTTATCTGTATGTTATATCCTGCTTGTTTACATGTTTGAAATTATCATTCCTTCATTCATCATAAATGAGCAATGGTTAGCAGCTCTGCCATCTTATCCACAGGAGCTGCTTGAGTTGCATGCAGTCCAGTCTCCTTTCGCTTGTCGCTGTTGTCTCAGCATTGCTGGCCGACTTTTTGAAAACCAAGTCGTTATCACGTAAAGTGAATCAGTTCATCTGGACACGACGTTTATTGGGAGAAACATTTCATGAGTGATGAAGTGATGTTACTACTATTATATTCCAGTTATGTGTTAGTAATTCATTTTTGAAAGCATTCAGGAATTACTCTGTTCTTATTCATATATTTAATGTTGTTGGGAACTTTGTTCTCCCTACAAGTATAGTCATAGACTGTAAAAACTGGTAGATGGTCACTGATGTCATTTATTAAAAGCCCGCTCTTGGTGTGGCCTTCTATAATGTTTGTGAATATATTGTCTATTAAGGTGGCACAGTGTGGTGTGAGTCTGCTAGGTCTAGTGATTTTAGGATAAACCCAAACTATACATTGCATTAATGAACTCCTCTGTCTTATTGTGCTTATTTGGATTTAACAGACCTATATTGAAATCCCCACATATGAACATGTTCTTTTGTGTTGATTTTGAATACGTTTCTTCTATTCAGTCCTTAAATATATCAGTACTTGATCCTGGTAATCTGTAAGTACAACTTACGATTACATTCTTCTTTTTTTCCATACAGATTTCAATTATGATACATTCCACCACATCATCAACAGCTGTTGACATAACTTCAACCACCTTGTAATTGAGGCCGTTACTCACATACAAAGCCCCCCCCCCCATTTTTGTTGCTCCTGTTCTTATAAGGCAATTCGTATCCAGCTAACTCAAAGTCAACACGTTTCTCAGGGCTAATCCATGTTTCAGATATAGCTGTTATGTTGAATGGATTCTTTAAGTGACTTAGATATTCTTTGATGTTTTGGAAGTTGGCATATAGGCTTCAGCTGTTAATGTGGATAATTGAAATTTTATGATCTGAGTTGACCATCATGTTAAACTGATCATTGGTGTAATATAGACAGTTGTTGATGTTGTTGAAGAAATTATTTTCTGGGTCGTGATCCTTTTCCATATCTTGTGATTTGTGTTCAGAAATTATATGAACGTCTTTTTTTCATGTTCTCTAATCCCTGTTGTTAGCTGATCATCAATGTCTCCAACCGGTGATGAAAGGCTACTGTCTGGTCTTGTCATGGTTGTGTATAATGTTTTACTTTACGTTTCATTGATTGGTGTGTTGAGCTCTGTTGTGTTGTTTAGTACTCACTGAAATTGATAACTTAGCGAAAGAGCTCGAGAAAAACCAGGAAAGCCTGGCGGCAGAATCCAGAACATGCAACTCTACATCTTTGGAGACCTCCCTTTCACCTATATGGCTGTCTCTGGACACCATCAGCGCCCGCATTGGACTCACACAATCAAAAGATAACGACCATGGAAAGTGCACTCACCAACCACAGTGATGAGCTAGCCGAGCTGACATCGAGAATGGATAAGCTTGAAAAGGCTAACATGGCATTAGCAGCCAAAGCAGAAGACCTCAAAAACCGATCCAAATCACAGAATCTAGTAATTGTTGGATTACCAGAGGGGATTGAAGGAAATTCGCTGTTAGAATTCATCTTAGCTCAGCCACAAAATCATAGTATGTGAGATTTTCCTGAAACCACCAGAATTGGACAGAACACACAGAACACCTGCTCCAAAGCCTAGCCAACGCAAATGTCCCCGGGCCATCATCGTAAGATTTCACCACTTTCAGGACAAGTAGTGTCTGCTTTATTGGGCCAGGAGGCACAAAGAGGACATACAGTTCAACGGGCAACAAGATCCTGTTCTTCCCTGACATGAGTACAAACTTGGCCAAGCAGCAGGCGGCGTTCAAAGATATCAAGGCCAAACTCCACAAAGCTGGAATTGCTTTTGCCATACACCACCCAGCTCGTGTCTTCATCACCACTGATGGGAACAAACATCACTTCGATACCCCTGGTGCAGCAGAAACATTCTACAAACAAATAAAGGAAAAATTGGTGGTCAATGCCAGTTAATGCAGATGGCTAAAAGGTGCTATGGTCTATACTGGTTGGAAAGGTGGCCTTTGAGGTGAAAAAGTTTAATATTTACACCTCCGCTATGTCTTTGAAGGACCTTATTTGAATAACAGCTAAGAACTTAACACTTCACCCACATCTGACCAGTTCCCTTCAAGACCGGCTGATTTCAAATGCATAGCAAACCACCTGGCTTACTATATGTCAAAAACTGGTTACATTTCACATACTCCAAAATGGCTGAGAGGGTTATTGCATTGTGACATCATCCACAGTAGCTCGCTGGAAAAAAGAAAAACGATGGAGGTGCATTCCCGTGCCAATCCCGGACAATATGACCCCCTGTGGTCATATGTCCTCCCACCGACCCCGTATTGGCACGCCCACCGGAAGCGCTATTCCTCTTTCCATCTCCAACTAAATGAGATCGGTCGATGGCTGTTTCTCTCTCGCTGGGACCAAGAGTAAAACTGCAAATACGCAAGTAATCTAGTGATATACTGGTATATTAGATACTAACTTATAGTTAGCTTACCTTTTATCGCCAAGATGTTCGTTAATCCGGTCGATGTGGCCGGATTCTACGCTTGGTGCAGGTGTGTTAAACCGGCGACGCTCCGATGGGATCCCCATCCGGACTGTGTCTCCCATATCCCGCATGTTCACTACACGGGCTACTTGAGGGATGTAGACCGTAATGAGGTCGACTGCAATTTCTGTAAAACCATCAGAGGATCGGGGTGCCAAAGGTGGGCTGCCCTGTACCGTCAAAGATGGGGACTTGCAGATCCCTTCGCACCTGCTAACGAGGCGGCTAGCATGGTGCTACCTAGCTACAGCCATGGGGCGGAGGCTAGCAACATCCCTCCGATGCTTCCTAGCTACAGTCACGGGACGGCGGCTAGCATTAGCATCCCTCCGGAGCCAGAGGCTATCCCACCATCCGGGATAGTTAGAGAGGACTGGATCAATGAGATCCTATCTCTCCCTGGTGAATCCGTGGCATGTTATTCGGCGGGTGCGGAACCCGAGGATTCACTGCCTGAGTAAGTAGACGATCAGGGCGTGGAAGACGACCAGCCAAGTTCGTCTCAACCAAACAAAGATGGCGACGCCATGCAACGTGGGTCCGAAACATTCCTCGCCAGTTTCCGCGATCTGTTCGCGCGAACGGTCAATTCTGCCGACATCGTTACCGAGCCGGGCAATCCTCAAGATCCGGTGGTAGCCGATTTTCCACGAATGGCAGAGAGGGTCAGGGACTCCACTCTACCACCTTATCCTCACATCGAACGAGCGTTTAAGCGGGCGGAGGCGGATCCGCTACTTAAATCGTCTTCAAAGTTCAGTCAGAAGGGGGTTGACGTCTTAGCAGTCGAGGTTAGGAACCTCAACTACAAAGACTGGAAAATTCCGCAACCAGAGAGGGACGTTTTATCGTTCAACCCTAACACCAAGGTGGGGTCTCGCGATACTCCCAAACACCCTTCGCAGTGGGGCCAACAGGTGGATCGTTACGCGTGTGATGCATGGCACGCCAGTACACGCGCAGCTGGACTCGTCTCAACGGCTGGGATGATAACGGCGTACATGCGCAAGCTCTGCAGCCTATCAAACGTCGAGCAAAGCAAAGCCGCCATCGCTACAGCAGGTATCGACGGGGCCGAGATCGGTGACGTAGTGGCCAGCGAAGCAGGTTGTGAGTACATCTTGGAAATGGAACGCATAGCTGACTCGCTGGGATCGCTGCTGTATTCCATCGCTCTAGAGTGCGGTTCTAGCGCAGCTGCCTCCACCCTTTCGCGCAGACGTCTCTGGCTAGAGACAGCCGGGGTAAAAGAGGAATTCTGCAAGGAGTGGATGGCCCACTCCTGTGCAGGGAACCAGGGCCTGTTTGGAACGACCCCGGACATTATCAGCAAATACAAGGCCGCCCAGGCCGAGCGCGAAACCTTGCACAAGGAGCTTCTCCCGATGATGAAGAACCCACCTACCCCTAAGCCCGCGGTGGGCAAAGGGCAGGGGGACAGGCCTGCGCGCAAGCAGAAATGGAGAGAGACTTATCCAAAAAGAGGTGGTAAAGTGGGGCGCGGGCGTGGACAGGGCTCACGTCCAAACTCCCAGTCTTCCACAGATCCAGCGGCCAAGGCGGCCAAGCCGGACAGCACAGACACTTCCAAGAAGGGAGCTGCCAAGTGACGTGTTTCGGCAGGATGTTACGACCCACACCACAGACTGATTCCAGAGCCGTCTCCGGCGATATAGACGCTTGTTCAGGGGACACAGCGTGCGCAGGGCTAAACACTGCGCCTTTTATTTTGGTTTCTGATGCACAGTCTACTTGTTCTATTCCAAAGGTTGTGAATGTGAACAAAAGTTTTTATGTTGGTGATGATGGTGATTGCGTTTTAAAAGGTTTGAAACGCAAGTCTGATTGTCTGTCTGAATCTTTAGGTAAAGATGATGATAACAATGTAATAACATCCCTGCTGGAAATATTGGATAATAATGACATGAGCGCAAATGAGCCCCTGGGAGGGGACTATGATGCGACAATGTTTAGTCTCTCTGATGGGTCAAATGGTAATTTGGAAAGGTTCAAAATGCCAATTCCCCCATCTGGGTCTCCTTTACAAGGACGAAGCCCCCCCATGGATGCAGGGCATGGCGGGCGGGGCTTCCCCAGACCCTTTACGCGCAACTTACGCGCGCTACCTGAACAGCAAGGTACAGGAGGCAACGAGACCTCTGTCACGCATGTTACACAGGTGGAAGGAATTGGTCCCGTCGGCTTCTGTTTTGGATCAGATAGCCCACGGACACCAAATCCTTTTCGAGAACGGTATTGTACCCCCGTACTTGGGAATAGTGCATACGGAACCGGGGTCGGTGGCCGAGGCACAAATCCTAGACAACGAACTCACAGAGTTACTCTCGAAAGGGGCAATCACGGTGGTTCCTCGCCTAGAAAGAGAAGACGGGTTTTACAGCCGTTACTTTCTGGACCCGAAGAAGGATGAGGGCATGCGCCCAATCCTAGATTTGAAACCCTTCAACAAGTATGTAGAGAAGGTCAGTTTCAAAATGCTACACACACCGGTTCTGCTGTCAATGGTGACACAGTCCGATTGGCTAAGTTCGGTCGACCTAAAAGATGCTTTCTATCATTGTCCGATTGTGGAAAGACACAGAAAGTATCTTCGGTTCTGTTATCGGGGTCAGTGTTACCAGTACACATGCCTCCCGTTCGGATATCGCCTCTCTCCTCTGACATTCACAAGGTGTGTGAAAGCAGCGCTCGGAGTGTTGATGCGCAAAGGTATGCGCTTGGCATGGTTCCTAGACGACCTGTTGGTGTTGGCCCGGTCGCCGGAACAAGCAATACTCCATACTCAGGAGTTGATGGAATTCATGGAGTACATGGGTTTCACTATCAACATAAAGAAGAGCGCGCCATGGCCTTCGTGCCAGGCAACGTATCTGGGTCTGAGTTTGGATACGGTATCCATGCGCGCAACCCTTACGCAAGAGAGATGGCATTCCACCAGGACCACGTTAGCACATTTCGTCCCGGGGACATATATCACTTATCGGATGATCAGGAGGCTGCTGGGCCTTCTGGCATCGGCTCACCAAGTTGTTCCTTTAGGTCTGTTGTTCATGAGGAGACTGCAATTGTGGTTCGCAGTTCACTTCTTGAAATACGGCAACGAATGCCGGTACAACAACCATCTTATCCTGGTCCCGCGCGTGGTAGCGCAGGACCTAGACCACTGGAACAGAGCCTGCGTGGACATGTCTGGGGTCCCTATGGGCCCCAGGGGACCCGAGGTAACGATTTATACGGATGCGTCCCTCTCGGGTTGGGGGGCCATCCTTGGCTACAAAACAGCGAGAGGAGTGTGGCCGTCTGGGGAGAAGGTCCACATCAACGCGCGCGAGACGGAGACGATTTGGCTGGCTATCCAGCATTTCGCTCAGGATCTCGTAGGCCGTCACATACTGATAATGACAGACAGCATGACGGCCAAGGCCTACATCAACCGCCAAGGCGGTATGAAGTCCAAGCGTTGCAGAGAGTTGGCCATGCAAATTTGGATTTGGGTCAACAGCAACGCGCTATCAATCAGGGCGCTTCATGTTCCTGGGAAGGACAACGAAGCAGCGGACATCCTCTCGAGAGGCGGCCCGCATGCGGACAATTGGAGCCTCAACCCAGCCATAGTGGCTATGATCTGGGAGAGGTTCGGGGTAGCTCAAGTGGATCTGTTCGCATCGAAACTCAATTACAAGTGCCCTCGTTGGTACTCGATGCTCCCGTCCGACCTAGCGCCGTTGGGGGTCAACGCGCTTGGACTAGATCCATGGCCCGAGGAGATGCTTTACGCATTCCCCCCGTGCAGGTGCCTCCTAGACCTGGTGGTCAAGTTCGAGCGCACAGGGGGTCGGTTAGTTCTCGTGGCCCCATATGAACCTAGCACCCCGTGGTTTCCGCGAATAGTGCCCTGGATAGTAGGCGAGCGGTTCGACGTCCCGGAGTGGGCGGACGCGCTCACGCAAGCAGGAGGGCTGCTACGGGAGGGCCCCTGGATAGGAGGCTCCCGATTAGCGGCGTGGATGCTTACAAAGCCAGGCTCTTAGCTATGGGACTTAGTGCGCAAGTGATTCGTGTCATCTTAGCGGCGCGTAAAGACTCCACGTATTCCAGGTACCAGGGGTACTGGAATCGATTTGACCAATTTTGCGCTGAACGCGACATGGACCCTTTGTCAGTAGGGATTGGCCCTATACTGACTTTTGTGGAGGTCTGTAGGAGTGATAGACTATGGTCTTTCTCCTCGGTCAAAGTCTGTGTATTGGCTCTCACGTTCTTCCGGGGGGAAGATCGAGGGTAGCACGGTTTTCCCGCACCCGCTCATGACGCAGTACCTGTTGGGTGCTAAGAAGCTCTCAGCTAAGGAGCTTACGAGAGCTGAAACTTGGGATGCTTCCCTTGTTCTGCGCGCACTAGAGAAAGATCCCTTTGAACCCACGGCAGACATGCGTTATGTCTCGGCTAAGCTGGCTGTGCTCTTGGCACTTACCACCGCAGCGAGGGGTTGTGAGCTCACTGCACTCACCATCAAGGGGATGGTGTTTTCTGGTGATCTGATGGTCACGCTCTTTACAGACCCCAGCTTCGTGCCCAAAACTGTGTCTGTCCTGACGAGTAGGGCCCCGGTGGTGATACACGCGTTTCATCCGTCACCGGTGACTAGGGATGAGAAACGCTTGCACCTCTCGTGTCCTGTACGGGCTTTACGCATTTACATGCGGCGCACAGCAGATATTCGTAGGTCTGACAGGCTGCTGTTGACCTACAGAGTGAGCAAACCAGGTTATGCCCTTTCCACCCAGAGGCTAGCACACTGGCTGGTGGATGGTATTACAGAGGCGTATACCAAAGCGGGTAAAACAGCTCCTAAGCTGAAGGCGCATTCTACCCGAGGGACTGCTACGTCGATAGCTGTGTTGTCAGGTATCGACTGGGAGGTCATCCGCCAGGCGGCGGTTTGGAGTGGTGAGACCACTTTCTTACGGCATTATTACCGGCACGTTAAGGTGCGGTCGGTTGCCGACGCTGTTCTGGAGCAGGCCTCTTAGGATGCTCTCATCAGAACGCGTACCCCTTCCCACCAGGGGTTTGAAAGGTTCATTGGACGGCTAGGGAACGGAGGCACGAATCCTGTCGTTGTTCAATGCAATAACCCTCTCAGCCATTTTGGAGTATGTGAAATGTAACTTTGGGTTCGCGAAGCGAACCCTAGTTATATGAACAACGACAAAATGGCTGAGAATAGAGCCGTTCTCCTCCTACCCGGGCCACAGGTGTGGTGCTCATTTAGTTGGAGATGGTTCGACTTACAAAGAGGAATAGCGCTTCCGGTGGGCGTGCCAATACGGGGTCGGTGGGAGGACATATGACCACAGGGGGTCATATTGTCCGGGATTGGCACGGGGAATGCACCTCCATCGTTTTTCTTTTTTCCAGCGAGCTATTGTGGATGATGTCACAATGCAATAACCCTCTCAGCCATTTTGTCGTTGTTCATATAACTAGGGTTCGCTTCGCGAACCCAAAGTTCTTATTGCATAAGTTCTTGGAAAATCTATGCCGAATTTTGTGTTTAATGACCGATTACTTAATTATGTAAACTTAAGTATAGTTTAAATCTTCATATGAGGTGCACTTGTTTACAATGAATACATGGTTAAACACACATGCTGGAGTTAATCTGCTGCTTGTTAAATTAGGTTAAGTCTGACACTTTGTTGTTAATTGGGAATACGACTGTATTGCTGCTTGCATCTAAGGAAGGATGAGCATAGGATTTGGAAGTTTTAGCAGATATTTCTCATGCTGCTAAGCTTGTTCTATTTTAGTTTTTTTGGGTGGGATGGGGTTTGGGGAGGTCACATATTGGTCACACTGCCTGTCCAGGGTGTCTCCCCACCTGCCACCCAATGACTGCTGAGATAGGCTCCAGCATCCCCGCGACCCTGAGAGCAGGATAAGCGGTTTGGATAGTGGATAGATGGATGTTTATTGTCATGTTAAGGAATACAGCTGGTTTCATATCTAAATATATTGTAGCAACCAGAGGAGGCAGTTGCTCCGACTGTCGTCAACACCGCACTGGGAGAGGGCAGGGGCTCATGGGACTGTTGGTGTGAATTGAAATCGTTATGATTTATATTTTTAAATGTTGGTTATTGTGTTGTTTATTTGGGGGATAGACTCGGACCGGGTAGAAGACTGTTACTGACTGACTGACCTTAGTACCATAACTTAGACTGATGTCGCCAGTTATGAACTCTTGGGTGGGGGTGGGGGGGGTCGTTGTGTGTAGTCAGTTCTGGTCTGTTCTGACCAGTGTGTAAATAAATACCACTCCCGGGTTCATGTAGTGTAAGGGACATGGAAGTTGTGATTAAAAAGCGATATTTGGGCATCCCCGGGTAGTGTAGCGGTCTATTCCGTTGCTTACCAACACGGAGATCGCCGAATCGAATCCCCGTGTTACCTCCGGCTTGGTCAGGCGTCCCTACAGACACAATTGGCCGTGTCTGCGGGTGGGGAGCTGGATGTGGGTATGTGTCCTGGTCACGGCACTAGCGCTTCCTCTGGTCGGTCGGGGCATCTGTTCAGGGGGGGACTGGGGGGAATAGCGTGATCCTCCCATGCACTACGTCCCCCTGGCAAAACCCCTCACTGTCAGGTGAAAAGAAGTGGCTTGCGACTCCACATGTATAGGAGGGGGCATATGGTAGTCTGCAGCCCCCCCCCCCCCGAACTGGCAGAGGGGGTGGAGCAGCGACCGGGGAAGGCTCAGAAGAGTGGGGTAATTGGCCGGATACAACTGGGGGGAAAAAGGTGAAAAATTCCGCCCCCCCCCAAAAAAAAAACAACAAAAAAAACCGAGATCTCTGCCCCTTGACTCATTCTTCCACACCAGCTCGCCACATCGGTGTCAGAAGTGGGATTGAGCTGAAGAATGAATAGGGAGGGAGAGCCTGGAACGCGCCGTCGAGCAGACCCGTTGGCAATTGGGAAACGAAAGACGGAACCGGCCAGAGATGGAAGTTTTCCAGCCCACCCTGATGGCGCCATTGCACCACAGATCCACCGCCCCCTAGAGGCCCGGAGGACCAACACCAGGGAGCACATGCTGCCCGCCGCTACTGACCACCCCTTAGAGACAAGGAGGCCCAATACAGGGGAATGTCTCGCCTACTGCCCGCCGCCACCGACCACCCCCTAGCATCCGGGTGGGATGCTGCGCATAGAACACCAGCCAAGCTGCCCAAGTACAATGGGGTGATACAGCTTAAAGCTGTACCTTTCGCAAGTCCAATTAGAGGCATGGCACAACAGATGGAGCAACGAGGAAGCTGCCATCCACCTGGCTCTGGCGTTGGAGGGAAAGGCTTTGCAGGTGCTCCTCAACCTAGCCCCAGCTGAGCAGCAGGACCTCCAAGCCCTGAGCATGGCGCTGGAGAGGCGATTCGGGCAACGACTCTTCACTGACCAGAGCAGGGAGCAGCTAGCTAGCCACCACCGCCAAGAGAGAGAA
This sequence comes from Lampris incognitus, assembly GCF_029633865.1. Taxonomy (NCBI): domain Eukaryota; kingdom Metazoa; phylum Chordata; class Actinopteri; order Lampriformes; family Lampridae; genus Lampris; species Lampris incognitus. The sequence goes on along the minus strand of NC_079219.1, from coordinate 25,634,603 downwards.
AGGGCTTGGGTACCTTCACCGCAGTTGTGCAGCTACATGCCCAACATGGTTACCTGCAGTTCAATGCAGCCACTCAGGAGGAGGTGGCCCTCCATGCTTTTCTGTGCGGGCTCATGCCGGAGCTGTTGTGCCAGCATGTTCACCTTGCTACGTCCCAGTCCCTCAGCGAGGCTCTCTATGAGGCTAAATGGGCCGAGGTGATACTCTCCACGTGGCTTATCCAGCAGAAGGCCCCTGCTCTCCAACCATATGTTAGGTGGGGCTGATGATGAGGAAGAGGTACAGGAGGTCTACCAAGTTCAGCTTTCACCACAACAGCCTCAGCGATGGCTTCCAACATCCAGACGAGGTCCACCCGGCCGACTGACCACTGTTACCGGTGTAACAAGCCTGGACATGTAGCCTGCGACTGCCCAGTGCCAGCACCAAAAGCCAGAGTCAATTGGCTGGTGGGGAAACGACGGTGGAATGGCCTAGTGAGGGGACAACCACTCCAGCCCCCCCTCAAGGCCGATGCAAGCTGGTTGTCCACTTAGGTCACAACAAAGGACTGTATTTGGACTGCTAACTTGACAGTTGATCCTGCTGAGCCCTGGTAGACTCGGGGTCTACCATTTCTCTGGTGTGACCTGGCGTCCTCCTGGGCTCCACTGCTGCCCCCGCCCCTTCAGTGGTGTGGTCACCAACCAACACCGAGCTGATGATGGTGACAGGGGAGAAGGCTGGCATGAGAGGGAAGATGTCACTGCAAGTCCAAGCTGGAGATCAGGAGCTGACACACAAGTTCTGGCTCGCCAACATCCGGGGCCGTGCATCATCGGCCTGGACCTGCTTGACCCACTGGGGAACCCATGTTAACATGGAGGCAACCATCACCCTCACCATGAAAACCGTGGTGCTTCGGTCTGGCCAGAAGAGGAGCAGGCTCAGGGACTGGTGAGCCAGTCGCCAAGCAGCCGCCGCTCAGCAGGCTCAGAGCCCCAGTGCAGCATTGGAGTGCCGCTGCTCTCAGCAGCGGGAGGAGCCACAGAATACGATCTCTATTCTGTGAGAGGAGCAGAGCCAGATGATGCCAACAGTGGACGGCCATCCAGACCATCAACAGAGAGGAGAGGTTGTTCCCGTTGACCACGCAGCAACTGAGGCAGCAGCAGGAGGTAGACATAACCCTGGCACGGGTGAGGGGCTGGCTGGAGACAGGGCGGCACTGCAAATTGACAGAGATGTCAGCACTGGGGCCCGAGTTAAAGGCCTACCACTCGCAGTGAGGCAACTTTGAGCTCCACATCGGGTTGGTGTACCGGAGGTGGCAATTTCCCGCACGAGGGAGTGACCTCTTGCAGCTATTGGTGCCCCGTGTGCTCCATCTCCAGGTCCTCCAGTTGGTCCATGGCTCTGGGGGGGCGGGGCACTACGGGAACGCCAAGACTGTCCACCACCTCTGGGGACAGTTCTACTGGCCTGGTTGTCGATGAGACGTGGAGCTGTATGTACACTGCTGTGACTCCTGCAACCGCCGGGCCCGGGCCGGCTCAGGAGTGCAGCAGAAGAGGGCCTATGACATACAGTGCTTTGGGCGGTCTGTTCACCAGTGGTGACAGTCTGGACTTTTGAGGGACTATGTATTGGGTGATGGGCATGTTGGGGACAACTGACCCCTCAGGTGGGGGCTATGTAGTGACCGGAGGAGGCGGTTGCTCTGACTGTCATTGGCTCTGCGCTGGGGGAGCGCAGGGGCTCATGGGAGTGTTGGTGTTTATTGAAATTGTTATGATTTATGTGTTTAAATGTTGTGTTCATGTTTTGGTTATCGTGTTGTTTGTTCAAGGGGTAGACTTGGACTGATTGAGGACTGTAACTGACTGACTGACCTTAGGACCATGACTTAGACTGATGTCGCCAGTTACAGATCACAGCGACTCTGCCAAAAACTTTAACTAAAGCCTCAAACTCTGTCATTCTTTAAAAAGATAAGAATCCTGCAGAATACAGCTGCTATACACCTATTTCACTTTTAAATGTTGATGTTAAAATACTGGCAAATGTCTTGGCAAGACGAAATATGTCTCCCCTCAATAATCAAACAGGCTTCCTCAGAGGAAGACATCTATCCTCAAATATAGTGTCTTCTTGATATAATTTCTACTCTATCCACAACCACAAAGCCTGAAGTAGTACTCTCTCTTGATGCTGAAAAAGCCATTCAGCAGGGTTGAATGGGGGTATTTGTTGAAATTACTGGAAAATTTTGGGCTTGGCAAGAACTTCATGTCCTGGGTCTGTCTTTATTTATCTCCTCGAGCCCATGTTCACACAAATAGTCAGCACTCAGCATAGTACTTCCCACTACCTCGTGGAACGCTCAAGGCTGTCTGCTTTCACCGTTGTAGTTTGCACTAGTCATTGAGCCTTCAGCCATAATGCTGAAAACTTCAACACATCTGCAGTGTATGAGCCAGGGAAATATGGAGCACCGGGTTTCTCTGTATGCAGACAACCTGTTACTGTATATAACGGACTCGTTCAGCTGTGCAAATAAGATAACTTGAATTCTGGATAATTTTGGAGCATTTTCAGGCTACAAATTCAATTTTTTTAAAACTGTATTTCCCAATAAATTCTTCAGCCAAACAGGTCGTACTGGGCATATACCCTTTCATCTTTCACCCAAAAGTTTTAGCTAACCGGGGATTTGCATCATTCATTTCAGGCACTACATAAAAATAACTTACAAATTATTAAATAAATTCAAAGCAGACCTACAAAAATGGTCCAAATTATGACTGTCATTGGCCAGCAGAGTGCAAACTATAAAAATAAATGTTTTGCCAAGGTATCTGTTCCTCTTTCAGGGCTTTCCCCTCTTTCTTACAAAATCATTCTTCAAGCAACTCGATAAAATTATTCTTCCATTTGTATGCAAGGTGTATTTGTAGGCAAGGTGGCAAGATGCATAGATGCATCCCCCTACACTGGAAATCACCAAAGCCTTCATCGAAATGCATTTGGCAGACTGATCCAATGTTATTCCTTAACCTGGAAAAAAATCAAATTCTCTCTTAGACTAAGAAATTCTACATCACATGGCAACCTCTCCACTCATATCTTGATGTTATCTACAGTTCCCAATACATAGAAATGCACTTTCCCATCGCTTTGTATCCAACTGTATTTCTGTAGTGGTGTCACTTATTTGAACTCTTTAAGATGCTGAACATGTTTGATTATGTATACTAGCTATATACTATATACGCTGTGAAACATTAATTCATCTTGTAAAAAGTGGACCAACTGGGGGGATGGGAAGGTGGGTGGTTTTTATTTTTATTTTTCTATCTTTCTTTGTACATTTTTATGCATGTCTGTGTCTCCGAACAAATATAAAACTGGACATGTTTGTACTTTCAGATGCTATATAAATATGATGTGATGTCCCAATAGAACAAATTTATATAAAACAAATAAATTAGAAAGACAGAAAACAATTTGCTACTACATAATGTTGGTTGGACTTTACATAACTTTATAACAGAAACATGTCTGTGACATTCTATAAGTTAACCCAACATACAACATCTGCTCACAATCTCCTGAAAGCACTTCCTCCTCAACGACTTCTGAGTCACAATTTCATCAATTTACTACACCAGTGGTCCTCAATCAGGTCCTCAGGGACCCCCCCCCCCCTCCAAGTACTGCTAGTTTTCTATTCTGCCAGGTAGTTAATTACATTCACCAGTTATTCCAGCCTCACATCAGGGAGGTTTTAAACCTGAAACAACAGGTGAACGTAATATACTATCAGGAGAATCACAGAAAGTTGAATCAGTTCATCTGGACAAAACGTTTATTGAGAGAAACTTTTCATCACTCATCTAAGTGACCTCTTCAGTCTCAACCGACTGCAGGTATGAGGGTTTCTTATGAAAATTGCTGTGACCATTTAGAGTTACAATGGGCATGTGTACTATTACAGAGGACTGGGGAATAGTTGTAATCACAGCATTGTAAGAAGGTGACAGATGTACTCTTAGCCCCCCTCCGCCGTCCCCCCCCCCTCAGTTTTCCTTACCTGGATTATTGAGCATGCATAGAAAGATACTAGGAAGAATGAAAACTGGCAGTGCTGGGGATCCCTGAGGACCTGATGGAGAACCAGGGTAACACACACACACACACACACACACACACAAGTGTGAGGGATGAGGAAACCTGTATCCACCTTGTGTTTCTGTCTCTCTGTAAACTCAGCCGTGGCCAGGAACTGAGGTAGCCACGTTTTCTCGATGTGGCTCCTGACAATGCTCTGAATCTCCATGACTGCGGTGTTGGAGAGAGTCTCCTGTGCCATCTGCTTCAGTCCACCTGCCAGGCGCATCATCTACATCCACACAAATACACGCACAAACACACAGGAACAAAAGGAGAGAAGCGCACAGATGCAGTAGAGGTAGATGATGACAAATCGAAATTTGTTTTAGAGTAATGCTTGTTTTGTGTATGTGTTTTGTGTGTGTCTTCCTGCGGCGTGGCAGTAAGCATGTGAATGGTTTAAAGGGTAAATATCTCTTGAGTGACAGGGTGGAGACAGCATCAATCCAAGACATCTAAAACCACAGAAGAACATAAGAGGGGTCCATCAAACCCCAAGGACCACCGCTCACAGCGGGAGAGCCTGCGCACACAAAAAACTCCTTCCTGCCTCCTGCTGTGCTCCCTGCCACTCTCACAGTCCTCTCTGTTCTCCTCATCTCCCTGTCTGCCTTCTGTCTATATGTCTGTCCTGCCATGTCTCCCCATTTATGTCTCCTTTTTTTTTTTTGCTTTCTCTCATTTCAGCCCCATGCATGCACGCACATACATATATATTTATACACTTGAGAAATGAGAACCAGTTGTGGCACTGGACTCGGAGAGTCAGTAGATGAAAGGGAGCCAATCTGTGACCGAATAACTGAGTGACTGAGAGAGCGAAGGGCCAAGGCAGTAAAGCTGTCAGTCCCTCCAAATCGCTCACCAGGACAAGAACTTAGGCAGCAATGCCGGAGTCATAGCCAGATCCATCTGACAGAACTACAATGAGTAGAAGACCCAGTCTTAATCAAATAAACATTTTTCTAAAGATTACTTTGATGGTATTTTGGATAGTTGAGCAGAGACAGGAAAGATTGGCGAGAGAGAGGGGGAGAGGGAGAGAGAGAGAGAGAGAGAGAGAGAGAGAGAGAGAGAGAGAGAGAGAGAGAGAGAGAGAGAGAGAGGAAGAGCGCGAGAGAAAATGACAGCATGACAAAAGTCATATGCAAATATTGAACCTGTAGTGACAAGTATGGGGGTATTTCTTTCAACCCAACAGGTACACACACAAGCAAATGGTCATTTGTAATATACTTCACATTTGCAACTCCCATTTCCCCAATGACACCATAAAAATTCTATTCATGATATATTTTAAGATTACTCAAAACTGAAATGGAAATGCTGCTTCTTGCTCAGATGACACAATTACTGCAGGTGCAAGAAATCATGACAAATCATCAGATCAAAAAGGAAAAAGAAGACACGCCACTCTGCAAAAGAAAGGTTGGGACATTGTTATAGTTCAAAAATCAAAATGTATTCCGTAGCACACAGCTGTAAAGTGCAGGGGAGAGAATACAAAAAAGGCCCTGAGAGCACACGTTTCTGCTGCATTGCTTTCCTCGGTGATCTGTAGAAATACATCACACACTAACATAAATAATTACATAGCTAAACAAGAAGATCAGTAGCAGGTGTGTCAGATGATTTCCACTGATAACTGAGGCATTCGCAGGAAAAAAAACTGTGTCTGGTGTCCTAAGTGCGTCCTACATGACGCACTGCTACGTGTTCATTCCTCTTATTCTAAATCTATGCGCCTTACCCTCATATAGTAATACAAGCATCCAGAAACCTGATCTCCAACTATTAATGTTAGGAGAGATTTCATCTGGCTGTCATCATCCTTTGTCCTCTGTAGCCAAATAACACTCCTGTCAATCCTGTCATCATAACTGGACTATGCCCCATCAATCCGCCGGCTCTCCACCAACACACTGCTGTCCAGGCTGTCAGCGTCAAGTCAGCACAATGACAAAGAAGGGAGGTTTTAATGTTTTCAGCCCTGTATATCACCTCTAAACTCATACTGGGATCAGTATCTCTTGGCAACTTCTCATTTTCTCCTTCTCCCACTCTTCCTCAAGGAGCGCTCAATAGCTCAGCTTAAAGGAAACTTAAACTTGTTTGTCCCTACTGAGACAAACTGTACTCAACGTTTGCCCTGGGGCTTGGACAAAAAAATGGTAGCAGAATTGAAATATAGATTGTTTTCTTTTAAATGATAGACATACATCATGCTGCTGTTCTATTGAGGCAGGGCTGTCTGGGCCAAAGAAGTACTTGCTGTTGAGATATTTGGTGATGATGTCCATGGTCTTTTTCCGTCGGACAGCTTTGTCCTTCTGGGGAATCCGTCTGTATTCTTCCAGGTGCAGCCAACATTTAAGATGAATACTAAACAGGATCATAAGGATATTAGAGAAGGAGGTCCAAGTGAGTCTTGATGCATCCTTAATAATCCAGGTAAGGAAATCCCAGAGGGTTGAATCAGTTCATCTGGACATTAAACTCCCACTAAACGTTATGTCCAGATGAACTGATTCAACCTTCTGGGAGACCCAAGTGAGCTACATATCACGATGATAACAATGTTGATAGCAGCAATAGTAATGAGGTACTTTAGTGGTCCCCATAGACCCCCAGAATAGGAGTTACAAAAGAGTAATTCTTGAGTTGGCGTTTGGTGGTGATTGAGCGTTTTTCTCAGTGACATTTGAGTGAGGGTATTGTGAAGTCAAGAGTGTGAATTTAAGTGTTTGTGTTCGAGAATGCTTTCCCCAACCATGACACTATTGGTCTAGCCACCGCCACCAATTTTGAGTTATGTATAGAAGACACATGTAAGTATAGAGAACTGAAAAGAACAGGTATCGTTCACTATCATCTCAATGTTAATGGTACAATCAGTGAAATGCTTCTCTGTTGACCACCATCAGTGACAGAAGGAATAGCTGCAACGTCGGCAAATGTATGTCCACCACCCTGAATGATGGTGGCCTGCAAATGACACAATTAACGCCAATAACGTCTCACAATGTAGCAAGCTAGCTAAGGCAGTGATCCTGCAGAAAGGTGAAATGAAGAAGTAATCATGTTTTAAAATACTGCACAGTATTTATGATTTATCACACATGGTAAAATAGTTAATAAAAGTCATAAAGTTTTCACCCCCTCTCAAAATACCAATATTTATTCTACGTTTTGTAGTCCTGGCTAAAATGCATTTAGACATTTGGTTAAAATTCATTTAGGATATTAATAGTTTTAAAAATGAAGATCATAATGTTTAAATATGTTAAAAACATATATGGAAGGATACAATAGTGTAACGTGCACGGATAAGTAGACACGTTAGCCCTTGGCTAAAGGTTCAGACCCTTTGGTCGACTGGTTAACGTTGTCGCCCGTGGTGTGGGAAACACGGGTTCGCGCTGTGGCGGTTCCCGCGCTGCCCCCCCCCCCCCCAATTCGCTACATTGGTGTCAGAAGTGGGATCATGCGACCGTGAGGTCACTGGAAGCGCGTGCGCCCAGAGGCGTGAGGGAGCTGATATGCTGAAGCGCGGGGACGCCCTTCCCGAAGGAAGAGGGCAATGTAACTATCACGGGTAGCCCTTGGCTAATGGGTCGGACCCTTTAATCGACTGGTTAACGTTGTCGCCCGCGGTGCAGGAGATACGGGTTCGCGTCCCGGCTGTGGCGGTTCCCGGGCTGCCCCCCTAATTCGCTACAATAGGGAAGTCATAATCTTTAGAGTTAAAAGGTTAGAGTTTATGCAAATGAGCATAGTTTGCTTAATATTATAGCGAATTCGGGGGGCAGTCTGAGACCGTCGCCACAGCCGGGACACGAACTCATGTGTACTTATCCATGCACGTGTAGAGCCGAAGGAACGGAGAAGACCGTAGGTTCACACTTTAGCCATGTAGGCAACTTTCTTTTATCAACGGTAAATCAGAGACAACAAAACCACAGCTCGACTGAGCGGAGGTGGCAAGAATAATCAGAAAACTGGCTGAACAACCATAACTTAACCCTGCGTTAACCTGCCAGGGCAACCCTGACTTAACCCTTAGTTCCTGGGGTGAATTCTATCCCCAATACGTGTCCACCACATGAGCCCCCCCAGAATTCGCCCTAGTAATCAAAGTCAGGCAGGCGCGGGGGGACGACAGGCCGTCCGCGGCGGCTCCGGGTAACTGGGGCCGGAGTGTCTCTGGGAGGCATTGACGCGGGCCTGTGGAGGTCGGCCTGAGGAGCAGAAGAGGCAGCGCGGGCCTCCACAGGGGGAGGAGGCGGAGCCGGGGGACGACCGCGATGAGGAGGTTGGGCTAACTCCAACGCCTGCGTCAAGTCCAGGTGTGCGGGTTTAACTCGGTCCACTGAAACATGCTCAGCCGTGCCCCCAAAATCCACCACCAGGTGCTTAGTTCCCCGTTCCAGGACGCGGAAGGGGCTGTCATAAGGGGTTTGCAGAGGGGGGCGGTGTGCGTCGTGACGGATGAACACGTAGTCCGCTGACTGCAGACCTGGGAGCACCTGGGACACCGGAGCGCCGTGTTGGGCGGTAGGGACGGGTGTGAAAGCTCTGACCCCGTCCAGCAAGGAGGCTCGTTGGTTCACAGCTGACCATGGACACGTTGCGTTGGGCATGAAATCGCCTGGGACTCGCAGCGGCGTGCCGTACACCAGCTCCGCAGAGGAGGCTTGTAGGTCTTCCTTCGGGGCGGTCCGCAGGCCCAGCATGACCCATGGGAGCTTGTCGACCCAGTTGCAGTCCTTGAGAGTAGCCCGAAGCGCAGCTTTCATGGACCGGTGGAAGCGCTCACATAGGCCGTTCGCCTGAGGGTGGTAGGCGGTAGTGCGGTGAAGCTTGACACCCAGAGCTAACCGACAGCATTCCATAGCTCAGAGGTAAACTGTGCCTCAGCCTGCGCGAACCATGTAGCCGCGGAAGACTCCCAAAACTCCGGCAGTTTAATTGCAACGGCGTTCGTAGCCATAACGTGTGTGGTTTCAGAAAACTTATCCGAAAATCACGTCGGGGTCACTGTTACGGGTCTAGATAGATCGATGCCATCGGCTATCCACTAGTTTACCCTAGATACACATGACCCGCGCTCAGGAACATGTTACAACACTTTTGATTATACTTGGCTGCACTGAGCAACTCGTGTGTGTGTCATTCTTTATAAGATAGCCTACTGAAACATGGTGTCAGAAGTCGGAGAACTTATTTCTTATTTTACTAGCTCGCATGTTTAAGTTTGTAGGCCTGAGTAGGTCACATTTCAGAGCAAAGTACTTCTGCTGAAGACGTTGTCACAGAGGAGCTAACGCTAGCATTACCGGCGCCGATAGCATCACATACAATTGCAGCTAACGTGAATATTCCACCACCGTCCCCGATGAGCTTCACAGGCGATTGGAGTGTCAATTGGGACATTTTTCGGGCCGAATATGAAGACTACGTCCTTGTCACGGGCATACTTGGCAAGGACAAGAAAATACAAGCGGCTACTCTAAGGAGTGTGATGGGAAGTGAATGCAGGCATATTTACCGCCACAATCTGAACCTCTCAGAAGATGATCAAGGGGATCCTGACGCCATACTGAGAGAGTTGGGGAAATACTTCAAGCCAGCAAAAAACACAATATACGAGAGGTACATTTTCGGGAGTTGCAAGCAGGAGGAAGGAGAATCGTTTGATACCTTTGTGACGAGACTGAGAGAGAGGGCAGCAACCTGTGAGTATGGACAGTTGAAAGATGAAATGATCCGTGATAAGATAGTCCTGGGAGTTGCAAGCGAGGCCGTTAGGCGCAGGCTGTTGAGAGAGAAGGATTTGAACATGGTCACAGCTATTGACATGTGTCGCGCAGCAGAGCAAACTGACATCCGTATGAGAGCAATGGAGTTTGCAACAACCCCGCAGCCGGAGGCAGTGCATGCCGTTGCTAGGCAACCCAGACAAAACCAATGGAAACAGAACAATCCACCCAGAACAGCAGGAGATGCAGGCAATTGCAAATATTGTGGCAGCTCGCATTCAAGGGGCAGAGAGCATTGCCCGGCCTTCGGGAAACAATGTAGGTCATGTGGGACACTTAATCACTTTTCTAAAGTGTGCTTAAAGAGCAAAAAGGGGCATGCTGAGGGCAAGGTAAACTGTGTGGAATACACAGAAGAACCCCCAGAGCATAGTAATGATGCAGATGATCTGTACATGTTTGAGTCAATCGGCGCAGTGCACACCAAAGGAAAGAAGTGGTTTGTGACTCTGAAACTCCACGACAAGCCACAACAATGTCAGCTGGACTCTGGAGCCACCTGCAATGTAATGGGCTTTCAAGACAAGAAAAGGCTGGCCCCAAACACACCTCTCCGCCCGAGTGACACCAGACTGAAGCTGTATTCGGGGGAAACACTGAGCTCTATGGGCACCTTTGAGACTGACTGTACTGTGAGAGGCCAAACACACAAGCTCTCATTCGAAATAGTGAGGACCAGCCAACATCCTCTTCTGTCAGGCTCCACCTGTGAACGCTTAGGGCTCATGCATTTCACAATTCCAGAGGATGTGCTCAAAATGGAACACACACAACCAGGAGCCCTAACTAAAGAACAGCTTATCAACAGATACAGTGACGTGTTCAACTCCCCTGTGGAATCCGTGCCTGGGGAGGTCCATTTTGACCTTGATCCTAGTGTTGCTGCAGTACAGAGTGCCCCTCGCAATGTCCCAATCGCAATGAAAGCAGCAGTCAAAGCCCAGCTGGACAAGTACGAGGCTGACGGCCACCTTGCGCCTGTCACAGATCCTACAGATTGGATCAGCAACATGGTGATTGTTAAAAAACCGGAGAAGCTGAGAATATGCATTGACCCTAAACCATTGAACAAAGCCCTAAAGCGCTCTCACTACATCATGCCTACCTTGGAGGACATTTTGTATAAATTGCCCAAGGCCAGAGTCTTCACGTTAGTGGACGCTCGGGATGCATTCCTGCAATGCAAACTGGACTATGAGAGTAGCCTCATGACCACCTTCTGGACCCCCTGGGGGAGGAAGCGGTGGCTCAAGTTACCATTTGGAGTATCGGTGGCGCCCGAGGTATATCAGCGCAAGCAGCACGGGCTCCTCGCCGGTCTGAAGGGCGTTGAGCCCATTGCAGACGATATCCTGGTCGTCGGCTGCGGGGACACAGACAAGGAGGCTGGGGACGACCACGACGTCAAGCTTGCGGCGTTGATGGAGCACTGCCGCGAGGTCAAGCTTCGCCTCGGCCTGAAGAAGTTGCAGTTCAAGGTGGCTGAGGTGCAGTTTCATGGCCACATTCTCTCATCTGCTGGACTGAAGCCCGATCCAGAGAAGGTGAGAGCCATTATTGACATGCCGAACCCAACAGATGCCAAGGGCGTGCAGCGTCTCATTGGCTTCGCTAACTATTTAGCCAAGTTCATGCCTCATCTATCTACTGTCTGCAAGCCGTTGCGACGCCTGTTGGACAAGGACACACCCTGGCACTGGCTGCCTAAGCACGAGGCGGCAGTTCATGAGCTTAAGGCACTGGCGACAGCCATGCCCGTCCTGCGCTACTATGATGTAACTAAGCCAATCGCAACCCAGAGCGACGCCAGCCAGAGCGGTCTCGGATGTTGTCTCATGCAGGAAGGTCAGCCCATTGCATTTGCCTCGAGGGCTCTTACCCCCACCGAAAAAAACTATGCACAAATTGAGAAGGAGTGTCTCAGTATCGTCTTCGCCTGCCAGAGGTTTCACCATTACCTATATATGGCCGCGACCCAATCACAGCAGAGACGGACCATAAGCCTCTGATCTCTATTTTCAGCAAGCCACTTCTCAATGCGCCCAAGAGACTCCAGAGCATGCTCATGACTCTGCAGAACTACGACCTGAGGGTAATCTACAAACCAGGCCCAGAGATGTTCATAAGTGACACGCTCAGCAGAGCTACGGCTGGATGCTCCGGCAGAGGGACTGCATATCAGCGACACGCTATCTGCTCTCTGCAACAAGAGCAGGAAGACATACAGCACGTGAACCAGGCAGAGAACCTGAATGTGACTAACCAGCGGCTGGAACAGATCAGACGACACACCGACAGAGATGAATGCTTACAGGCACTGAAGAACACTGTTCTCGTGGGCTGGCCAGATGTAAAGGAGGAAGCGCCCCTCATCTCTAGGGAGTACTAGCCCTTCAGGGATGAAATCAGTGTGCAGAACGGAGTTCTGTTCCGGGGGCAAAAAGTCATCATCCCAAAGTCACTCCGCCCAGAAATGTTGACGCGCATACATTCAAGTCACATAGGGGGTGATGCATGCTACCGACACGCTCAAGAGACATTGTACTGGCCCAACATGCAGTCAGAGATAAAGGACTTTGTAAGCAGCTGCTCGACCTGCAATGTGTACGCCCACAATCAGCAAAAGGAGACCATGCTCTCTCACGAAGTACCAACCAGGCCATGGCAGGTCTTGAGCATGGACCTATTCAGCTTCAGACAGAAAGACTATCTCCTAATAGTCGACCACTATTCCGATTTTTGGGAGATTGAGCTTCTACCCGACATGTCTGCAGAGACAGTCATCAAGCGATGTAAGGCACAGTTCGCCCGACATGGTCAGCCAGAGAAGGTTATTACAGACAACGGCCCTCAGTTCACAGCTCAGTTCACACGGTTCGCTTCTGAGTGGGAATTTGAGCACGTGACCTCCTCTCCCAGACACCCGACAGCGAATGGCAAGGCCGAGTCGGCCGTGAAGATTGTAAAAAATCTTCTGCGTAAGGCCGCGCATGATGGTGAAGACCCCTGGAAAGCCGTGCTTCACTGGAGGAATACACCTACGGAAAACATGGGCAGCAGCCCAGCACAACGCCTCATGTCCCGCCGGTTGAAGACGTCCATCCCGGCGGCAAGCAAGCTCCTGGAACGAGCTATTGTCGTGGGCGTCACTGAAAAGCTGCGCCACAGGAAGCAACTCGCCAAATCCTTCTATGACAGATCTGCCCGTGAATTGCCAGTACTTGAAATTGGGGAAGTCGTACGGATGAAGCCCCTGCCAGGTGATAACACTGGCCGCTGGAGAGTCGGAACTTGTCTCCGCAGGGTTGCGCCGAGGTCTTATCTTGTGGACATTGATGGCTCCCTGTACCGTCGTAACAGGATTGATCTCAGAGTGGCTGAGCCAGCTGCACGAGCCGTGCACGATCCTGTTGAACCCGCTGCGGCACACACACCGGACGGGGATCCAGCTACAGAAACTGTCATTGAGACCCCTCAGGCTGTGTTCGAGCCGAGCCCCATCAGGTCCATGCCCAAGGCGCCATCTACTCCTGTTGGTGCTCCGCGTTCGGATGGACACACTTACACAAGGGTTGGACGGCTGTCTAAACCTCCACTGAAACTCACTATGTAATCTGAATAATGTTGATGGTTGCTATGTGGGAGAGAGGGGGAAAAGAGGAGAAATGTTATCATACGCTACTGTGGTTATTACACTGGTATGGGATATGAAGAGATTTACTGCTGTTGCACTGTTATTGGTTGTTCGTATATGAAAGTAATTTTATTTTGCACTAACTTCATGTGTATGTGTTTATACTTGGAAAAGGAGGATGTTACGGGTCTAGATAGATCGATGCCATCGGCTATCCACTAGTTTACCCTAGATACACATGACCCGCGCTCAGGAACATGTTACAACACTTTTGATTATACTTGGCTGCACTGAGCAACTCGTGTGTGTGTCATTCTTTATAAGATAGCCTACTGAAACAGTCACCAGTGTAGAGCCGAAGGAACGGAGAAGACCGTAGGTTCACACTTTAGCCATGTAGGCAACTTTCTTTTATCAACGGTAAATCAGAGACAACAAAACCACAGCTCGACTGAGCGGAGGCGGCAAGAATAATCAGAAAACTGGCTGGACAACCATAACTTAACCCTGCGTTAACCTGCCAGGGCAACCCTGACTTAACCCTTAGTTCCTGGGGTGAATTCTATCCCCAATACGTGTCCACCACACACGTTACAATATGTACAGGACCAAGCACGTGTACTAGTCAGTCTAACAGTTTAACTTGATTAGCCGCATTATGTCAGTCTATGTTTTCCTTTGTTTTGATCGGCATGTTCTGAAATGATAGCCAACCCAAATTCCATTCGCAGGTAGAGGGGTGGGGCTTGGTTGTAAACTGTTAGGTCTTGTGCGTTGGAGAACGGCGGAAAAGTGAATGGTCACTGTACTGCTTCCTCAATGTTGTAAACTTCCTAGAAGTGTTGGAACAAAGATGAACAGCAAGCCAAACTCGAAGTCAGGGGAATTTAATGACGTCTTGCCATTAACTATAGTGAAACGACGACGACGACGACGAGTGAAACTGTAGAGAAGAAAATAAAATACAATTTTGAGCACCTACGCTAAATATAAAAATATTCATAGGTGTAAAATATCTGCATATAGATATACCGTTATCTATCAAAAGTAACCTGAATTACAGTAAGACTGTATAAAATCTCTATGGCTAACTAGCTAAAACATCTATTTCTGCAGCTAACATATAGCTATTTACCTAATATCTGTAGCTAACGCAAAACTATCATAGTAATATCCAGTATTGCTAACACAATGCAACTCAATAATGTAGCTAACACATCCAAATGAACAGCTAGCACACAATACAGCTTAGCTTATAGATTCCGTTTTTCCTAAGCTAACAAAACTACCCTATAAAATATTCAAACTACACAATATACACCTACAAACGTTACCAAAGATGTACACTATTATTTAGACTTACAGTCATTGCTTTCTGATGGCATTAAACAGAATGATGAGCGAAGATTGAGACATGCAACAACTTTTTCTACTTTCTTTACTGTAACTACACGTCCTGTTTCATTCTTCTTCTTGTGCCGGTGGCGCTAAATCACATCAAAACAATAGCATGCAGCCACCCAGGGGTTGAAAGTGGTATTACATCAAAATAAACCGCAGGCGGAACAGTCACCGTTAAGTGAACAGTGCAGATTGTTCGACAGCAAAATGTGTTCCTAAATGACGAACAGTTATCCAAAGGGTTCGGATTTTTGTTATCTGCAAGAGGTAAATATGAGATTGTGTATTGCTTTTCATACTGTGACTACGTGTTATGGTGTAAAAACGCAGTGTTGCTAATCGCAAATACCCGTTACATTAGCATAATAGCCGTTAGCTTTGCATTATGTTGCTAATGCGAGTACTCATTAGCATGAGCGTAATAGCAGTTAGCTCAGCTTTGAAGAATTGGTTAAGACAAGCTATTACTAGCTCGCCACGAAATAGTGTATGGACTTGTTGCTTAGCTGATTTATTTGATTCAGGAGACGGATGATCTGTGACTGTAAGAGAGACAGCTCCGTTGGACCACTTTGGAGAACTGTTTTCTGTTGGCGTGCTATTTGACTGTCGCTGCTGTTTCTTCGCTGCTGTTTTTTTCTGCGCTGTACTGAGCGTCCATCACCCAGTTTCCCCCCGTCTTTCCCCCTCTAAATGTTCCCTGGATCTGTGAATACTGAACACGTGCTTTTTACTTTTTCTTGTGTGACCAAGTGAAGCCGCCACTACAGTTTCTAGGCCTCTACACTCCCAAGCCACAACTCAGGCTTGCAACGGGGTTTTGGTTTACAAGTGGGTTTACCATAGGTTGCACAGTGAGTGAGTGTGTGTGTGTGTGTGTGTGTGTGTGTGTGTGTGTGTGTGTGTGGGCCTATGATTGATGTTATTTCATATTATGTTGTGTTTATTCATATTTGGGATTTAGTCCTATTTGTCTTTGTTCATGATGTGATTTTGAGAAATTCTGTTTTATATAAATAAATAGCGTACCATAATTTGGTATTACATTTAATATAGAAACCTTGTTGTGTCATAGCTCATAGGTAATTCATGTTTAATAACTGTTAAAAAGATAGATAAAAAATTAGGACAAGAGACAAAACCAAAATCTAAGTGATGTACACTACCGTTCAAAAGTTTGGGATCACCCAAACAATTTCGTGTTTTCCATGAAAAGTCACACTTATTCACCACCATATGTTGTGAAATGAATAGAAAATAGAGTCAAGACATTGACAAGGTTAGAAATAATGATTTGTATTTGAAATAAGATTTTTTTTACATCAAACTTTAATTTCGTCAAAGAATCCTCCATTTGCAGCAATTACAGCATTGCAGACCTTTGGCATTCTAGCTGTTAATTTGTTGAGGTAATCTGGAGAAATTGCACCCCACGCTTCCAGAAGCAGCTCCCACAAGTTGGATTGGTTGGATGGGCACTTCTTTGAGCAGATTGAGTTTCTGGAGCATCACATTTGTGGGGTCAATTAAACGCTCAAAATGGCCAGAAAAAGAGAACTTTCATCTGAAACTCGACAGTCTATTCTTGTTCTTAGAAATGAAGGCTATTCCATGCGAGAAATTGCTAAGAAATTGAAGATTTCCTACACCGGTGTGTACTACTCCCTTCAGAGGACAGCACAAACAGGCTCTAACCAGAGTAGAAAAAGAAGTGGGAGGCCGCGTTGCACAACTGAGCAAGAAGATAAGTACATTAGAGTCTCTAGTTTGAGAAACAGACGCCTCACAGGTCCCCAACTGGCATCTTCATTAAATAGTACCTGTTAGAGCCTGTTTGTGCTGTCCTCTGAAGGGAGTAGTACACACCGGTGTAGGAAATCTTCAATTTCTTAGCAATTTCTCGCATGGAATAGCCTTCATTTCTAAGAACAAGAATAGACTGTCGAGTTTCAGATGAAAGTTCTCTTTTTCTGGCCATTTTGAGCGTTTAATTGACCCCACAAATGTGATGCTCCAGAAACTCAATCTGCTCAAAGAAGTGCCCATCCAACCAATCCAACTTGTGGGAGCTGCTTCTGGAAGCGTGGGGTGCAATTTCTCCAGATTACCTCAACAAATTAACAGCTAGAATGCCAAAGGTCTGCAATGCTGTAATTGCTGCAAATGGAGGATTCTTTGACGAAATTAAAGTTTGATGTAAAAAAAATCTTATTTCAAATACAAATCATTATTTCTAACCTTGTCAATGTCTTGACTCTATTTTCTATTCATTTCACAACATATGGTGGTGAATAAGTGTGACTTTTCATGGAAAACACGAAATTGTTTGGGTGATCCCAAACTTTTGAACGGTAGTGTATCTATATTATATATCCTAAATTTATTTGGAGGCACCACCAGTTATTTTAGTTTAAAATAGAGTAGCATTAAAATAGTTTAAAAGCTTACAGGTAATAGCGCCATTTAGTTTGAAACCATACCCAGCCCCCCCCCCCCCCCACAGTACCGCTACGCATAGCAGATTTTTATGTAGCAACATGGGACGGGTGTTACAGTTTTTATTGTGTAATTTTCTTTGTGAGATGACGAAGTTTTTTGGATTCTTTGGAGTTGTGTTGCAAAGCTGGCCCCTCTGTATTGGAAAGATGAAATGTGTCGTGGTTTAAATGTGTAGGGACTTGTAGTTTTGTGTAAGGACATTGGCTTTATAAAGGGCAGCGCACCCCCAACTGGTTTGTTCATCAAAATAAAGCTCCGGGGCCAGAGCGCAGGTATTGAAAGCCAGAAATCTCAGCACCAGGCAAAGCTATTGTATTGCAGTCAGTATAGACTGACAACTCTTTGCAACAGTAATTTTTTAATATGGTAGTCAACATTTTACCGATTGTACCTTAAAGGATAAAATAAGTTATGATGCAGTCTTACAGTACGAGTCTTTACACAGTGCCATGCTCCAGACAAAAGAAGATGGCCAATAATTCTGTCCATTTTACAAACAAGGTTCCCACCTGGCATCATAGTGCTGGAGGAAGGACAGGAAGTACTGAAGCTCGTGGCGGTGGCGGAGCAAGGAGCCCAGACGGTAACCACGGAAACACTGTGGGACATTCGACCAGGCGGTGGGCTCTTGGGGTTCTTCTGGGAGAGCAGAAGGAGGGAATCGAGGAGGATTGGGCTTGCACTGTTCCATCTGCATGGATAGAGAGAGAGAATTAATAAGACGGACAAACAGGAAATGATGGAACAAGGGAGAGGAAGGAAGAAAAGGTTTGCTCAGATATCTTTCCAAGCATAATAAGGCATGTTACAAAATAGTGATACAAACAGAAAGAGCAGGAGTAAAGGTGAGTTGAAATTTCAGAGCGGGAGTCGAGCTGGGAGCAATGTCAGGTTATATTATATTGAATTAATCACCTGGACCTGCTTTTTTCTGAGCTTTGCCTCCTCATAGCAGCTCTGCAGCTCCCTGTAATCCTCACTATCGACCCAGCGCACCTCCTCCTGCACACAAACCTGGGGAAGGATGCATTCACACAGACAGGGAGGCAAAATCAAACGCATTCCCTTGACTAACCTTAAGACAACCATGTACAGTTGTTTAAAAAGAGTTATATTACTCACACATATTACAAAACATACTACAAGGGAGAGGGGATCCTCTGATGCAAAACAAGTAGGACTAGTTTCATCAAATATTCTGCCCCCCCCCCCATTTTTTTTCCTCTGTGTCTTTAAAGTGCGCTACCCTCCGATAGATCTCTTTATCTCTCGCCATCAGCAGCGCCCAGGGCTCCAGGAGGAGGCTCAGGGTGTACGCCTCTGCCTCATCAAACAGCTCCTCAAAGGCAGGTATCAGTCGGTTGTACACCTCCCGCCTCGTCTCCTCATGTACACCGATTCTCCGTCTGGCTGAACAACACAGATAAGTGGAGTAAAGCAGCTATGGGAGAGGAAAGAAAAGAAGAGGAGAAGAGAAAAGAAAAGAAGAGGAGGATAATTATTTAAAACTTCCATCACACTTTTAACATTTCTCATAACAATCATCAGCAGCAGCCTAGCTCAGTGTTCTCATGCACAGCATCACCATCCAATCCATCCTCAATTAACTATCTGTCATCACTGCATCCATCGCACAACATCAACGTCACTATTTACCCTCTTGGCCGTGGCACGCTGGAAAAAACAGATGCTCATCTAAATGTGATTACCCTGGTTGAACAATGTTTGAAAATGAAGGAAAATAAATCTCACAGTGAGGTAGTCTGGACAGCCCTGTTTTTCTCCTTCGTCCGGTTCTAACCAGACAGGGTGGTTCTGGGTCATGGGGCTGGCGCGTTACTGGGGGTCTGACTCATTTGTTTTTATGGGCATTTTAAGTACTCAACTTAGTGCAGGATAGAAAGGGTAACGACCTAGATGTTCACTAGCCAGCCAGAGAGGCAGTCAGAGCAGGTGTGTGTGTGTGTGTGTGTGTGTGTGTGTGTGTGTGTGTGTGTGTGTGTGTGTGTGTGTGTGTGTGTGCGTGTACGTGTGTGTGCATGAGCGCACGTGCACGCGAAGTAGTGAAACAAAAGAATTTGAGACTAGTGATGCACATGGTCAGGGGTGTCACTGATGGGAGGAAAAGGACCCCAAAAGTAAGGGGCCTTTTGGACAGGTGTTGTGGTAGTGTATTAGATGTATCAGACTGTGTGTGTGTTGGGGGGGGGTTAAAGCATCACATCTTGTCAAGGGGGCACACAATTCCTCACATGGCTAAAATATAGTGAGTGAATGAGAAAGAAGGATTATTCTTGAGCTAAGCCCCAGAGCAGGACCTTTCTCTCAGAAAAACAAGGGAGTGGATCTCAGTGGCCTTTCTTAGTCACATGCACATACATACTCTCTGTCTTACTCACTTATTCACTTCATCTCTACCTCCTGTCTCTCAATGACGCACACTTGTGTGCACACACAATACACACAAATAACCCCTTGGCCAGAGAGTAGTAATATGACCGTATGGGACCCTCCTTGTTTATGAAACATCTTCAGATAAATGGAGCAACTCCCATCTCTGTGGATATGCAGTAAATCCCTTCTGGCTGAAATTACAGTAAATCCCTTCTGACTTCTGACAGACTTCCGGCTTCTGGCTTCTTGAGATTAGGTTTATGTGAGATTGAGAACTGTTGTTTATTCTCTTACACTTTCTTCTCTATATTCTGCTCTAACTAACCTCTTCATTTGTCCTACTGATTACACTATTTGCTGTGCTTAGTTGACTGATAACTAGATTCACTGTTTTTTGTCTCAAACAAATCTTGTGTTAGTGGGCAGCCTTTCGTTCCTAGTCTGTTTACTAGCTTCGAGCTTAGCAGTGTAACGTAGCTCAATCAGTGCCCGCTGCAGGATTCGATCCGAGGTACACTGCACCACAAGGTGACATCACTGACCACTCGGCTAAGGGGGCCGACCCCCCCAGCCGACTGGCCAGTGAGTCTTATGTAGTTTACAGTAGTCACCTTCTCCTGGAAGCGCACCCTCACGCTGTGTCATTCCATGCTCCAAAGAGACTTATGAGGATCTGCACGCTTCCGGACATTTCTGCATGCCACCGCTGCCACCAATCTAACATAGCTCAATCAATGCCCGCTGCAGGATTCGATCTGAGGTGCACTGCACCACAAGGTGACATCGCTGACCGCTCGGCTAAAGGGGCCGACCCCCCAGCCAACCGGCCAGTGAGTCTTATGTAGTTTACAGCAGTTAGCTTTATTGCATTTGCAGTCAACACAGCCTCATTAAAACAATGGTGTTTGGTGACTGTTCCGGAGTTACAGATAGGTTGTCTCTACTAGAGAGACGTGTCCATGAGTTACAGCTGCTTCTTTCAGCTAGGATTACGTTAGACCTGACGGGCACTCTAGGTGGTCCCAGGCCTGACAGTAGACCTGCTATTGTTAGCACTAGCTCAGCCTCGTCGGCAGATGCAGCGGGGTTTGTCTCTGTTTACCGGCATGGGAAGGCTTGCAAGAAAGAGCAAGTCACTGCTCGTGTGGCCTTGGTCTGAGTCATCTCTCCTGACAGCAAACTGGTTTTCACCCCCTCACCAGCCCCGTTGGTAGTCCTACCGGCAAGCATGCCTCTCTTGCTCCTATTGACAGCATAAAGTAATACATGCTGCTCATAGGAGACGCCATTACCTGCGACATCAGATTAGCTTCGCCAGCCTTGGTTCACCATTTATACAGGGCCAGAGTCTCCAACATACAGGATAATCTTAGGCTGCTGGCATCATGGAGGGATGATATGATTGGGATGATATGATTGATATGACTGGGTTACATGAAATATGGCTGAAACCAAATGTTTTCTTCCGCTTAAATCCCCATTTAACGAAAGTCTTGCTGAGGACTTGATTGGTGTTTGGTACAGCCCTGTGCGGACTACGCAGAAGATGCCAGAGGGGTAAACGAGCCGGAGCGCTTGTTAACCTGCAACAGAGGGGATTTAGAACCGCGCTTCTGTCAATCCGCCTGGCGAATTTCCGCTCTCTGGCCAACAATATGGATGAACGCCTACTCATTAATGAAAAAAAAAACTCGGACTTTTCCAGATCTGCGGCCTTGTGTCTCACTGAAACCTGGCTTAGTGAGCATATAATGGACAGTACACTTTATCTGCCGCACTTCCAACTCCTCCGGTTGGACCGCGAAACGGAGCTATCGGGGGAAAATGGGGTGGCAGCATATGCTTCTACATAAACGAAGGTTGGTGTACGGATGTCACAGTGCTGAAGAAATCATGCAGCCCTCACTTAGAGACCCTTTTCATTGACTGTAAATCATTCTATTCACCGCGGGAATTTTCATCATTTATTCTGGTCGGTGTCTATATCCCACCCGAGGCCTGTGTTAAAGAGGCACTAAAAAAACTGGCTGATCAAATTACAAACATGGAGCGCAAATA